>NC_061868.1:22156151-22272154 GCF_907164915.1 Impatiens glandulifera
TTATATAAATTAAAAAAAAAACTTATTGTTTTTTCAAATACGATGAAATTATATATTTTAAACCTTAAGAAACTCTAATAATAAATACAAGTACCCATTTTTTTTAATATCCAAAAAATGAAAGAAAAGACATGTCTCAAAATGATTTATATTGTATTGAGATGAATCTACTTATTAAAAACAAATCTATCTACCATAAAATAATAAAGCATTGTGTATAATATTAGAATAAGGTTTTCCATAATTTTGATTTGATTAGAATGACTTTTTATTAATAAATAAAAAATGATCATGTAATTTGACATAGAATTACATGAAATATCTTAAAATATATTAATAACTAACAGTAATTTTGTATACGATAAGATTATTTTTAAACCCCAAAATTACTGTAATTAAAAATTGATACGTACCCAATTTTATAACAATATTTCAAAATAAAAAAGGTTATCATATAATGAATCATAATAATTTGAGAGAAACATTTCATGTATTAATAAAAAATCTAACATAAAATTACAATGTGGTATATAATGTTCGAATAAGATTTGCGTAATTTTCTATTCAATTGAAATAATTTTATAATATAAAACCAATCTTATTTCAGAATTATATTAAATGACATAAAACAAAATCATTCAACTTGACATGAAATCACAAGAAATAGTTTAATATAAATTTAAAAAACTCATCGTAAATTCAAATTCAATTAAATTATTTTTTAAACCTTAATAAACTCTAATAATAAATACAAGTACCCAATTATTTTAGAATATCCCCAAAAAAAAATGTAAGTCTCAAAATGATTAAAAATATTGTGTTGAGATGAGTTACTTATTAAAAACAAATCTATCTAACATAAAATAATAAGTTATTGTGTATAATATTAGAATAATGTTTGGCATAATTTTGATTTGATTAAGATGACATTCTTATTTTGGATTAAAATTATTAAAAATAATAATACAATTTGACATAAAATTACATGAAAGATCTAAAAATTTATTAAGAAAACTAACCGTAATTTTGTATATGATAGGATTATTTTTTAAACCC
The DNA here is from genome assembly GCF_907164915.1 of Impatiens glandulifera. NCBI lineage: Eukaryota > Viridiplantae > Streptophyta > Magnoliopsida > Ericales > Balsaminaceae > Impatiens > Impatiens glandulifera. The sequence continues at coordinate 22,157,208 of NC_061868.1, forward strand.
CAAAATCACTGTAATTAAAAATTAAAGTACTCGATTTTCTTACCCTATTCTAAAATCAAAAAGGTTGTTATAATGAATCATAATAAGTTGAGAGAAACATTTTATTTATTTATAACAAATCTAACATAAAATAAAACAATATGGTTTATAATGTTGAATAAGATTTGCGTAACTTCGATTTAGTTGAAATAATGTTTATAATATAAAACTAATTTATATTAAATTAAATTAAATGACATAAATCAAAATCATTCAACTTGACATGAAATCACAAAAAATAATATAAATAAATTTAAAAAAACTCATTGTAAATTCAAATACGATTATATTATTTTTTAATCCAAAATAAACTCTAATAATAAATTCAAGTTTTCTATTTTTTTAGAAAATCCCAAAAATGAAAAAAAAAAATTTGTTGAGATGAGTTTACTTATTAAAAATAAATTTATCTAACATAAAATAATAAATTATTGCGTATAATATTAAAATAAGGTTTTCCATAATTTTGATTTGATTAGAATGACTTTTTATTAATAAATAAAAAATGATCATGTAATTTGACATAGAATTACATGAAATATCTTAAAATATATTAAAAACTAATAGTAATTTTGTATACGATAAGATTATTTTTTAAACCCCAAAATTACTGTAATTAAAAATTGAAGTACCCAATTTTATAACAATATTTCAAAATAAAAAAGGTTATCATATAATGAATCATAATAATTTGAGAGAAACATTTCATGTATTAATAAAAAATCTAACATAAAATACAATGTGGTATATAATGTTCGAATAAGATTTGCGTAATTTCTATTCAATTGAAATAATTTTATAATATAAAACCAATCTTATTTCAGATTATATTAAATGACATAAAACAAAATCATTCAACTTGACATGAAATCACAAGAAATAGTTTAAATAAATTTAAAAAAACTCATCGTAAATTCAAATACGATTATATTATTTTTAATCTCAAATAAACTCTAATAATAAATAAAATTACTCGATTTTCATAGAATATCCCAAAAATGAAAGAAAAAACATGTCTCAAAATGATTTATATTATGTTGAGATGAGTTTACTTATTAAAAACTAATTTATCTAACATAAAATAATAAATTATTGTGTATAATATTAGAATAAAATTTTCGATAATTTTGATTGGATTAAGATGACTTTTCTATTTTAAAATTATTCTTATTATGGATTCAAATGAATAGAAATAATAATGCAATTTAACATAAAATTACATAAAATATCATAAAATATATTTAAAAAATAATAATAATTTCGTATACGATAGAATTATTTTTTAAACCCAAAAATCACTATTATATAAATTAAAGTACTCGATTTTATTACAATATTCCAAAATAAAAAAGATTGTCATAAAAAGAATCATAGTAAGTTGAGAGAAACATTTTATTTATTTATAACAAATCTAACATAAAATAAAACAATATGGTATATAATGTTGAATAAGATTTGCGTAACTTCGATTTAGTTGAAATAATGTTTATAATATAAAACTAATTTATATTAAATTAAATTAAATGACATAAATCAAAATCATTCAACTTGACATGAAATCACAAAAAATAATATAAATAAATTTAAAAAACTCATTGTAAATTCAAATACGATTATATTATTTTTTAATCCAAAATAAACTCTAATAATAAATTCAAGTTTTCTATTTTTTTAGAAAATCCCAAAAATGAAAAAAAAAAATTTGTTGAGATGAGTTTACTTATTAAAAATAAATTTATCTAACATAAAATAATAAATTATTGCGTATAATATTAAAATAAGGTTTTCCATAATTTTGATTTGATTAGAATGACTTTTTATTAATAAATAAAAAATGATAATGTAATTTGACATAGAATTACATGAAATATCTTAAAATATATTAAAAACTAATAGTAATTTTATATACGATAAGATTATTTTTTAAACCCCAAAATTACTGTAATTAAAAATTGAAGTACCCAATTTTATAACAATATTTCAAAATAAAAAAGGTTATCATATAATGAATCATAATAATTTGAGAGAAACATTTCATGTATTAATAAAAAATCTAACATAAAATACAATGTGGTATATAATGTTCGAATAAGATTTGCGTAATTTCGATTCAATTGAAATAATTTTATAATATAAAACCAATCTTATTTCAGATTATATTAAATGACATAAAACAAAATCATTCAACTTGACATGAAATCACAAGAAATAGTTTAAATAAATTTAAAAAAACTCATCGTAAATTCAAATACGATTATATTATTTTTAATCTCAATTAAACTCTAATAATAAATAAAATTACTCGATTTTCATAGAATATCCCAAAAATGAAAGAAAAAACATGTCTCAAAATGATTTATATTATGTTGAGATGAGTTTACTTATTAAAAACTAATCTATCTAACATAAAATAATAAATTATTGTGTATAATATTAGAATAAAATTTTCGATAATTTTGATTGGATTAAGATGACTTTTCTATTTTAAAATTATTCTTATTATGGATTCAAATGAATAGAAATAATAATGCAATTTAACATAAAATTACATAAAATATCATAAAATATATTTAAAAAATAATAATAATTTCGTATACGATAGAATTATTTTTTAAACCCAAAAATCACTATTATATAAATTAAGGTACTCGATTTTATTACAATATTCTAAAATGAAAAAGATTGTCATAAAAAGAATAGTAAGTTGAGAGAAACATTTTATGTATTAATAACAAATCTAACATGAAATAATACAATTTTATATATAATGTTTGAATAATATTTATGATAATTTCGATTAAGTTGAGATAATTATTATATTACAAAACTACTCTTATTTAGATTATATTAAATGATGTAGATATAATGCGAGTTTTCAAGGAAAACTAGGATATAGTTGGGAAAGATATAAGTGAAGGGGTCCTGGAATTCTTTCAAAACAAGAAAATACTTAAGCAATAGAACGTTACAGTATTAAATCTGATTCCTAAAATTTCACTTCCAGAAAAAAATTCAGGACTTTTGTCCTATTTCATGTTGTAATGTAATCTATAAAATCCTTTCGCAAAGATTTAATACTGTTATTTCAAAATTAATTAGTTTAGGGCAGTCAACTTTTATTCTGAATCGCTCTATCTTCCATAACATACTTCTTATGCAGAGTTTATTGAAAAGTTATGGGAAGAAAGGTATATCTCAGAGAGTGGCTTTCAAAATTGACATTCGAAAAGCTTTTGACTCGATAAGATGAAAATCTATTCATGAATTCCTTTATATTGTCGGTTTTTCTAACATTTTTATTGAGTGGTTAATACAGTGTGTTTCGACCCCTCACTTCATTATTAGCATGAATGGCATACATAGTGGCTTCTTTAAGGGTGAAAGGGAAGTAAGGCAAGAAGATCTTCTCTCACCTTACCTCTTCGTTCTTATTATGAATATCCTGAACTGTATCTTTAAAATGCTCTTAAGGAAACATAAATTTAAATTTCACCCTACTACAAGGAACAAGCAATAAGACATGTTTGTTTCGCTGATGATCTGTTTTTAGTGGCTCACGCATATGTTGAATTTGTTAGTACAATCAAGGAAGCAATAACAATGTTTTCTAGTATTACAGGTTTATTCATTAATGAAGAAAAAAGTCATGCTTTCTATGTAGGAGAAGTGAAAGAGAATTTTGAAGCAGAATATATTTAATATCATAGGGATAAAAAATAACATTTCCAGTCAAATATCGTGGAGTCCCCTTATCTGCAAATCAATTTTAAAGCTCACATTTTCGCCCACTTATTGAAAAATTCAGAAATTATATCTTAGGTTGGGCTACAAAAAACCTATCATACGCATGAAGAATAGTGCTTGTGAAAAGAGTAACTATGAAAATCATTGGCTATTGAGCACAATAAAAAATAGTCATTCTAGAAAAAGCTATGGCTGAACTAGATAAACTAATCAATATAAATCATTTTATGTCAAGTTTTTTTCTTCATTTTAGGGATATTTTAAGAAAATAGGATACTTGTATTTATTATTAAATTTTATTAAGGTTTAAAAAATAATTTACTCATATTTACAAACACAGTGATTTTTTAATTTATTTAAATTATTTATTGTGAGTATATGTAAAATTGAATGTTTTTGATTTATGTAATTTAATATAATCTAAAATGAGTTTTGTAATTTAATAATTATCTAAAATTAATCGAAATTATCATTAATATTATTTAAATATTATATACCACATTGTATTATTTTATGTTATACCACATTGTATTATTTTATGTTAGATTTGTTATTAATACATAAAATATTTCTCTCAACTTATTATGATTCATTATATGACAACCTTTTTAATTTTGGAATATTGTAAAAAAATCGGGTACTTAATTTTTAATTACAGTGATTTTGGGTTTAAAAAATAATCTTATCGTATACGAAATTATTATTAGTTTTCTTAATATATTTTAAGATATTTCATGTAATTATATTAAGAATTACAATATTATTTTTTATTTATTTTAATCCAAAATAAGAATATGTTGTAGTACAAAAGTCATTCTAATCGAATCAAAATTATGAAAACCTTATTTTAATATTATACACAACAATTTATTATTTTAAGGTAGATAAATTTGATTCTAATAAGTAAACCCATCTCAACGCAATATAAATTATTTTATGACATGTTTTTTTTTTCATTTTTGGGATATTCAAAAAATATCAAGTACTTGTATTTATTATTAAAGTTTATTTGGGATTAAAAAAATAATATAATTGTATTTGAAATTACAATAAGTTTTTTAAATTCATTTAAATTATTTCTTTTGTTTTCATGTCTATTTGAATGATTTTGATGTATGTCATTTAATATAATCAAAAATAAATTAATTGTATATTATAAAAACTATTTCAACTGAATCAATATTACGCAAATCTTATTCAACATTATATATCATATTTTATTATTTTATGTTAAATTTGTTATTAATACATAAAATATTTCTCAGCTCATTATGATTCTTTTTATGAAAACCTTTTACATTTTGGAATATTTTAAGAAAATCGAGTACTTTTATTTTTAATTACAGTAATTTTGGGGTTTAAAAAATAATTTTATAGTATACGAAATTACTATTAGTTTTCTTAATATATTTTAAGATATTTCATGTAATTTTATGTCAAATTGCCTTATTACTTTTATTTATTTTAATTCAAGATAAGAATGATTTTGTAATACAAAAGTCATCCTAATTGAATCAAAATTATGGAAAACCTTATTCAAATATTATACACAATAATTTATTATTTTATGTTAGATAGATTTGTTTTTAATAAGTAACTTATCTCAACACAATATTTTTAATCATTTTGAGACATGTTTTTTTAATAATTTTTTTGGGTATTCTAAGAAAATCGGGTACTTGTATTTATTATTAGAATTTATTAAGATTTAAAAAATAATTTAATAGTATTTGAAAAAACAATGAGTTTTGTTTTTAATTTATTTAAATTTTTATTGTGATTTAATGTCAAATTGAATGTTTTTGATTTACGTTATTTAATATAATCTAAAATAAGATTAGTTTTGTAATATAATAATTTTCTCAAATTAATCGAAATTATCATAAATATTATTCAAACATTATATATAATATAATATTATTTTATGATAGATTTATTATTAATACATAAAATATTTCTTTCAACTTATTATGAATCATTTTATGACAACATTTTTTATTTTGGAATAATGTAATAAAATCGGGTACTTTAATTTTTAATTACAGTGATTCTGGGGTTTAAAAAATAATATTATAGTATTCGAAATTACTATGAATTTTCTTAATATATTTTAAAGATATTTCATGTAATTTTATGTCAAATTGCATTATTATTTTTATTTATTTTAATCCAAAACAATAATAATTTCTTAATACAAAAGTCATCTTAATCGAATCAAAATTATGAAAACCCTTATTCTAATATTACACACAATACTTTATTATTTTATGTTAGATAGATTTGTTTTTAATAAATAAATTCATCTCAACACAATATTAATCATTTTGAGACATGTTTTTCTTTCATTTTTGGGATATTCTAAAAAATATCGAGTACTTATATTTATTATTAGAGTTTATTTGGGATTAAAAATTAATATAATTATATTTTGAAATTACGATGAATTTTTTAAATTTATTTAAATTATTCCTTTTGAATTCATGTCTAGTTGAATGATATTTATTTATGTCATTTAATATAATCTAAAATAAATTATTTTTATATTATAAAATATATTTCAACTTGTTAGGATCGGGGACGCCCTTGGAGGACCGGGGTGTTTCCGGTTTTAGGAAGGGTGGCCGCTTACAACAACACAACACACTTTGGTGATAGTCCAGTTAGAGACTATGACCGTTCTCAGCACTTCGCAAACTGTCACAGACTCTTGAACCGAGTTGAAGGGCGGAAATGTCTGTTTCAGTCTGAAGCAACGTATGCGACTTAGTTTTGATGAGATTAACAAGGAGTCGGTTAGATGAAGTATATGGACCGGTTTGATTAGGGATTATGTTTAGGTTGGTAATAGTTCGGTTTTTATAGTGAGTAAGCCGGAAAAAGAAATAACACGAGACATGATTTTTTATGGATGTTCGGAGAAAACCCTCCTACGTCACCCCTTCTTCTCAGGTTATGAGAAGGATCTCCACTAACTTTCAAGGTTACAACACTTATAATGTCGGTCGAGCCTAACTCGCTACTCGCCGGTTACACCAATTCACTCTTGATGTAATACACAACACAACACAACACAAACACAAACAAACAAAGCTTCCGGTAAATGACACAACGGTTTTGGATCGCGCGTGAGATTTCTTTATCTCTCTAAGATTTTCGTAACTTGTGTCGCCATTAATGAGGTCACTTCGTCTTCCTTTTATAGTGAGGCTGATCCCAATAGTCACTTTCTTCTCTCACCGTGGGATTGGTTAATCCAGCGTCACGCCGGTGCAGGGAGGTTGCTTGCACGTTTCACCTTCCTCAACACTTGGCAAGCATGCAGATACTCCTCAGGTAAAGATGACGTTGCCGGTTTGCAGATTCGAACACGTGTCAGGCATGCACCTTCCGGCTGTCGAAGTCGGATCAGTAAATCATCATTGTTTTCCTTGCATGCTTCTGATCGGATCTTATCTTCGTTTATCTCTTCGAGACATGTCTATTTCGTCATATTACGTCATCTTCGTAGTTTTTAGTTTCCGGTTGATTCTTACACAATATAGTCCGGCTGGAATGTAGACTTGTCTTTGCTAGCCGGTCTCTCTGAGAAAGTTTGAAACCGGTTCCTCTGATCTTGACTTGATCACTTGGAACTGGATTTCTTTGAAGTGTTCTTCAGCCGGTTTGTGAGGCTCCAGCCGGTTTGTCCAATTCGATATGTTCCTGCACATAGAAGTTAATAGTTGTTTAGTTTTTTCTGTCCGGTTCCAAAAATTAACTTTACTTAATTTTTCTATCAATTTCTTCTTTTTTGATTATTTAGAATAAATATTCAAAACTTGTAATGTATGGTCGGTTTGAAAATTAACTTACTTAATTTTTCTATCAATTTCTCCCTTTTTGATTATTTAGAATAAATATTCAAAACTGTAATGTATGGCCGGTTTGAAAATTAACTTACTTAATTTTTCTATCAATTTCTCCCTTTTTGATTATTTAGAATAAATATTCAAAACTTGTAATGTATGGCCGGTTTGAAAAATATGTTTAAACAATTTCTCTCTTTTGATGTTTTCCTGTTTTAAGAAAAATTTCAAAACATGTTTTTGATTTTTTTAAAAAAAAAAAAGGATATTTAGAGAAATAATTACTTCAAAATATGATAAAAACGACTGAGTTCTGAAACAAAACCAAACATAGATAAATTGTTCATAAGAAAATAAACTAAGGATTGGATGATCCCCCTTTTCATTTTCTTTCTCCTTCCGCCTCCTTTCTTCCTCTTCTCTTGCCTGCCATTCCCTTTCTCTTCGTTCAGCATCGAATTGCCAACCGGTCCATACACTTGAGATGCCGGGAGTTCGTTTGTCAAATCCAAAACCGCCGCTTGCTGGTTTTGGTGGGCGAGGCGTTTGAGCAACGATCGGTCTGGTACTTGGAGTTGCGATTTCGACTGCTTTCTTCTTACGCCAGTTGAGTTGTTTGAGATCCTCTTCTTCTTCTTCGTCAAGAGGTTCCTCGTTTAGTCCGACCGGTTCGATCTCTCCCAGATCGCTTCGTTCTGCCAGCTTCATTACAGCCGCAACCGCTTTCCGTTTATTCTTATTCCTTGTCTTCATAGCGTGCGAGGGTTGAGCCGGTATGGGTTCTTATAGAGCAAACTGTTCTTCCTCATCGCATTGCTTGGTAAGCGCAAGATCATTCTCCTCAATTTCCTTCCTTAACTGCTCTCCTTTTCTTCGTCTTAAAGTTTCTTTGCAGTTTCGGCATCAGAATTGATTTGCGCTTGAGTATTATTGACTTGAAGTTTGGACAACTCCTCAATCTGAGCGGCCATAGCCTGCATCATATCTATCAAAGGAGCGGTTGCAGTTTGGACGGATTCTGCGATCAATGACTTGACTGAAGTTTGCACGGTTTCATCTATCATCGACCTGATCGATGTTTGAGCGGTGTTGGCAATTTCGGTTTGAACGGATCCCCGGATAGTGTTTGTCAAGTTGGTTTCAACGATTGCAATCTTCTCATCGGTTGCAATGATGTATTTCCCAAGACAAGAGATGATTGTATCGATCACCACTTGCTTTACTTGCTCAAGATCCTGAGTCTTATCAGTTTGAGGAGGATCACTGCCCCGATTTTCTGCTGTCATGGAGGACTCTCCGGTACCAAAGAAGGGTTTGCTTAGGTAGAGGTCGGCATAAGTTAAGACATGTTTGCACTTTTCCTTCTATTCTGCTTCGAGCCGGTCAACATTTTTAATGAGTTTTTCACGCACTGGGTGAAACCGCTCAAACATTCTTGATTCGATAGGAGTTAAAGTTGCTCCTTCTGCCTCCCTCAATGCATCTTTTACTGCATGTAACCGGGCGTATTCGTGAATCGCCAAGGTTTTGCTGAATGCGGCTTGAATGACATTGGTACCCGCTAGTTTGAGAGCCACTTATTCTAGTTCCAACAGTTTCTCCCAGTGTTTGTTACCGCTCATATCTGGGATCATGTCTGATAGCTTTGTCTCACAACGAAGCTTGACCCATAAGTGGTATGGTGAGACCAACTCACTAGCATCTTTGTTCATATCCAGAAGGAGTTGCTCAAACATCTCCTCCTCTTCTTCTACTTAAATGAGGACCTCGGCCTCGGTTGCAATCTCAAGTTGGGAACCGGTTTGCAGAACACCTTTTCCCTTTACCGCAGAATCCTCAAGTAAAACCTCTTTGCCTTTGTTAACCTGAATTGGCCCTTCAGGTGTGATAGTTGAGTCTGCTGGCCCATCTTGGGCCGATTGAAGCGTTGTGTCGGTTGGAACGGACTTATTCCCCGCCGAACCGGTTGGTTCTTTTTCTTCAGTATTTCCCTCCTGAGCTGGAGGGGTGATGTTCTCAGTTTTGGCCGTTTCTTCGACCGAATGGATTTCACTCTGACCGGGTATCTCAACCGGATCAACTTCCTCAAGACGACTTGACACATCGTCTTCGGTTTCCTTAACGATATTTTGGACTACGTCCACAATGACCTCTGAAGTATTTAAACCCACGTCGGCCATTATCTCGTCGAGGTTCTTGTTAGGAGACTTGGAGTTTTCAGAGTGAATACTAACATCTTCTTCCTCCTTCGATGTTGACTCAGTTTCTTGGCTCCCTGAGGGTTCGGCTTGCCTGGATGGTGGAGAGTCGGCTGGAATGGGATGAACTGTGTTGATGGGAATGGGTTGAAAGACGTCTCCGGTTCTCTTTGGTGAATGATCCGAGGAGAGAGTTTTCTCGAAATCCGCCGGCTTTTTGGAGGTCTTCTTTGCGGATGTCTTCTTCCTCCCCTTTTTCTTCTGAGAGGCCCCGGCCTGAACCGCCTTCCCCTAAGGATCTTCTTGTTTCGAGCTTTCTCCAGCCGGTGCGGATGAACTGGTTCCCTTTGATGACTTCGTTCTGGAGGACTTCGTCTTAGCCGCTTTAACAGTCTTCTTACTCATTTGCTCAGAGTTAAGAATATTTGCGGGTGGAAGCGGTTCACCTTCACCATGTTCCACATTAAGGAACCTAAGGATCTTTACAATTTGCATTGCGAAGGCCTGAACCCGGCCATCCAACTTCACTACCATCTCGCAGAACTGTTCGAACAGAACGGTTCCCCAGTCTATCTTGTCACCGCGGACAATCTCCATCATCATTTTCAACTTTAGTTTGGTCAGGTTATCGAAGTTACCTCCTCTACCCTGAAGTGAACGAGAGATTATGTTCAACAGCCATTTGAACTCCGGCTTGAGTTTGTTCTTCCGGCTTGAGTGAGTTACCAGGTCCTGGTCGTCAGCCGATATGACCAACCGGACCGCGTTCGATTTTGAGTCGGTCAGGCTAGTCTTGAAGTCCAACCCGGTATTTGGCAAACCGAGTGCTTTAGAGAATAGCTCCTCCGTGATGTTAACCGTTTTGCCGCTTACTGTGGCGTAGACCGTCCTCTTCGTTAGAGTCGCCGTCGCCAGAAACTCCATAACTACCGTCGGGTGCACGACGAACGGACCAGATAAGAACGTTTCCAATCCTGCATCCCTTAGCGATTGAAGCACGACCTTGTTCTCCTCCGCGGCGTGTTCGTCGATGTCGCTGAAATCGACCTACAACATGAATTGAAATGGTGCTTTTACTAGAGCCATGATGATTTTGTGTATGAAGAAGATGAAGAACATCGATGAACAGAAGTTAGAGAGATTCTTAAGATTTTGAGATTTTAGAGAGAGAAAGCTTGTGTAGAAAATAAACTGTTTTGAACTTATATAGGAGGCAGTATCGAACGGTTGGAAGATGAACCGTCACCTGATTATGTTTTTTGGCCCCAGTTTTCCCTCCAAAAGTTACTGCAGTAACTTTCGGAGGTAAATACGGAGAATACAATGGGCCAGTAAGTTTATGCGCGGTAAAACCGTGGGCGGTAAGTTTTTCAAACTTTTCAGGTTTTGTTTGAGGTTTTGATTTACCGGAGGCTTGTTAACCGGAAGTTTCGTGAAGTCTTATGTTTATTCAAGTCAAAAACCGGAAGGAAAGATTTTGTGAATAACCGGAGACTTTAAAAATGTGAAAATTTTATTAATCGGACCGAAACATAGAGTAACTAAGTGGTTTTCCAGTCGTACAACAAAATGACCAGAAAACCGGAAAGAAAAACAGACAATTTAAACTAGCTCGATCCACTCTCTCTCGGTCATTCTGACAAGCCATTTGGATACGGTGTTGTCGGGTGTCCGTTTCTCAATCCTCGATATCCATCTATCTAGCACGGATAGAGTCAGAGTGTTGGCCGGTCCGACAAGAACACTGGGCCCGAGGTTGCGGCGATGATCCTTTAAGAATCGAGTGATTTGTGGAGCGAAACCGATCCATCCCCTTGGAGCGGTTATAAGCTGCTTCAGATTGTTGAAGAGGTAGGAAGCCCAGTTGATGGGCGATTTTCGGATAATGGCTATCATGATGTCGAAAGCCTCACGGTTATAGTTTTGGTTGGACATTCGGCCCATGATAGACCGCTGAACCAAGTCATGAAGGACTTGGAAATGAGGAGCGAGTTTTTCTTTCTTCCCGTGGTCGGCGACCGGTTCGATAGGAGAGGAGAAGATATGGGCGTAGTCTTCCTTAGCCGGGAAGAACGGCGTTAGGAAGTCTGAAAATCCTTCGGTTGGAAGGTTGAAGAAAACAACAAAGTGTTCTTCGGTAAGCCAAAGAAATTTTCTGTCAATGATGGTCTGAATGCTATCATCATTAAGAATGTGCCCATTGTTAAAGAACTCGTACACCTCCTCTTCGAGGATGGTGTCTGAACCTTCAAGGAATTCTTGAAGCCCCGATTCTACGATCGGTTGGAAGATGCTGTTGTAAAACCGGCCATCTTTTATTTCTTGGAAGTTGACTATGATTGTGTTTCGTAGTTCAGCATTCATTTTGGAGATTAGAGTGAGAATCGAGAATCGAACAGAGTTCTTTGAACTTTCATGCTTAGAGAGAGAAGAGTAATGGAAGCGTGTTTGAAGAGGAAAGATTAGATCTCCTTTTATAGCTTGAGCGGTTGGGTGCATTAAATGAGAGTATTTTGAAAAATCAGACCGTTTATGTTTGATCATAAATGCCTTGTCAATTTTCAAGAGGATAAGGGTATGTCTAGTCTTTTCGGATCAGGCATGCTTCTTGAAAACGAATATTTCTGTTTCCAAGAGTGATTTGATTTGGTTTGATACGGCGCATTTATTGTTGGTCATTTACTTTAGGATTTCTTTGATTTTCGATTGAAAGGGGAAAGAAATGATCTTCATTAATGGAAAGTACCGAACCGGTAATACAACAAAATTACCGGTTTGGGAAAGGATAAAAGGAGATGAGAAATAATTTAAACATTTGATGACCCTGCCGTTTGATTCCTTTTGGCCTTAGCTGTTTCCCACCGGTCGATCAGCTCTTGGACTCTCTCCTTTGTGAGCACATGCTTCGGATGGAGAGTGATGAAGGGTCCGGAGTGGATATCCAAGCTAGCACAAAAACCGCTTAGCTGAGGAGCGTAGCCGGTTTTGTTTGAAAGAATCATCTTCTTCAGGTTGCTGAAGATGATCCATGACCAATTTACCGGTGTCCCGACCGTAACGGTGATCATCATCTCGAAAAGCCTTTGGGTGTAGTAGTAGCCTTTCTCTCTGCCCAGAACAGACTTTCCCAGAATCTCACAAAGAAGCTGGTACTTGTGAGAGAGTTGGCTTTTAGCACCCCAGGGTTTAACCGGGATGTCAGAGCTGGAGAACCGATGACACATTTCTTCAATGGTCACCGGAGAGTAGGTTAAATCGGTTACCCCTTCAGTGGCCAAACCGCAGTATTCAGCGAAATCCGTCTCGCTGAATAGAAAGGACTGACCGTAAACTCGTGCAACGATTATGTCTCGATGCACCTCCTTTGCGGTCTGGAAGAATTGATCGACTACTAGGTAGTCGAGAATGAATCTGTTTTCCAGAAATCCTCTTAGCCCGCTTCTTTCAACGGCTAAGAATATTTCTTTGACATCGTGATCTTCGTATTGGTAGATCGAGTTGAAATCAGCCAATAGAATTTTCTTTGCTAGTGGGTCAGAGTTCATGTTCTTGAGGTGATTTGAACTCAAGATAGTTTTTGTGAATAGTAGATTTTGTGAAGAGTTGTGAGGATTTGAGGGTGGTTTATATAGCCAGGGGTTCGGCTAGATCAATAGGTTAAGCATGCTTAGTGATGTCATCAATTAGTTAATAGGCTTTAACTTGTTGAAGTGTATAATGTTTATTTCCAATGCAAAACTAATTATTACTAAGATATTCATGATGACAAAAATCTATTGACAAGATGTGAGTCTCCCTCTCTTGATGATGGAAACATGTCGTCATCTCAATTGCGGTAGACTATTTTATTTATTACAGGCTTCATTTCTCAATGTATGCATGAAAACTCGGTTAGCTATCTCAAGTTAACCGGAAAAGTTCAATCCATCAAAACCAGAGTGCATTTGTACTGATCGGTTTTCAATGACCGGTTTTAGTTGGATATTTTCCGATTATGAAGAAATGTTGAGACATATCAACACTTGTTCAACTTTGGAGTAAATATATCCATTTCTACCAGGTTATTTCAACCGCGTAGTAAGTATACACGTGATTTGACATCATGAAGTGATCAGGCATAACCGGAAACTTCCTCCCAGTTAGCATTCTTGAATTTTCAATGGCCTATTTGAATATGGTTTGAGAAGCGAGAGCTTTTCCCTGAACACATATCCCGGTTTTTCATTATTATGTATGTAAGAAGTATGCATGCATGATCATGAAATGAGTTGCTTAATATCAGTAATTCCTAGAATATTTCTGAAATAAGAAAACTTAGCTTCCTGTAGCGTTTTCGTGAAGATGTCTGCTACTTGTTGCTTAGTCGAGACGTATTCCAACCGGATGTGTTTCTCCTGAACGTGCTCCCGGATAAAATGATGTCTTATATCAATGTGCTTTATTCTTTAGTGCAACACTTGACTGTATGTAATCGCTATCGCGCTGGTGTTGTCATAGAATATTGGAGATTCCTTAGCAACTACGCCAAAATCCCTTAGTTGTTGTTGGATCCAGAGGAGTTGTGCACAGTAGCTTCCGGCTGCTATATACTCTGCCTTTGCGGTTGATGTTGCAACTAAGGTCTGTTTCTTGCTGCTCCAGGTAACTAGCCGGTCACCCATAAATTGGCAGGTTCCACTTGTACTCTTTCTATCAATCTTGCATCCTGCGTAATCTGCGTCTGAGTAGCTTATGAGGTTGAAACTTGAGTCTTTTGGATACCAAAGTCCCACTTCTTGAGTTCCCTTTAGATATTTTTATATTCTTTTGGCTGCGGTGTAATGTGATTGCTTTGGATTGGCTTAGAATCTCCCGCATACTCCAACCGCAAACAAAATGTCCGGTCGGCTGGCTGTTAAGTAAAGCAGGGATCCAACCATTCCTCGATATGCTGTGATGTCAACGGCTTGACCATCCTCATCTTTGTCTAACTTTACGGAATGGCTCATTGGTGTAGCCGCTTCGGCGCATGTATCCATTCCAAACTTCTTCAGTAGTTCGGCTGTGTACTTTGGTTGACTTATAAATGTTTCGGCTTCAATCTGCTTAACCTGAAGTCCTAGGAAGAAACTCAGTTCTCCCATCATACTCATTTGAAATCTGTCAGTCATCATCTTTGAAAACTTATCACATAGTTTTGGATCGGTTGATCCGAAAATAATATCATCGACATATATCTGAACAAGTAATATGTGTTCCTTTCTCTCAAATTTGAAAAGTGTTTTGTCAACTGAACCTATTGTAAATTTGTGATCAAATAATAATTGTGTTAATGTATCATACCAGGCTCTTGGAGCCTGTTTCAAACCGTAAAGGGCTTTGTTCAGCCGGTAAACATGATTTTCGTGTTCTGGATTTTTGAAACCTAGAGGTTGATTAACATATACCTCTTCATTTACCTTACCGTTTAGAAAAGCACTTTTAACATCCATTTGAAAAACTTTAAAATTTTTGAAAGCCGCATATGCTAAAAATATTATGATGGCCTCAAGTCTAGCTACATGGGCAAATGATTCTTCAAAATCAACGCCTTCTTCCTATTTGTAGCCTTGAGCCACTAACCGGGCTTTGTTCCTCGTAACTAAACCGTCTTCATTGAGTTTATTTCTGAATACCCATCGTGTTCTTATAACCGGTTTATTTTTCGGTCTAGGGACTAGGTACCAGACTTTATTTCTCTCAAACTCGTTTAATTCCTCTTGCATTGCTAGGATCCAATCGGGATCTGACAGTGCTTCATCCACCTTTTTCGGCTCAATTTGTGATATGAAAGCGGAGTTTTCATAGTGTTCCAAATTTTGTTGCCTAGTTCGGACGGGTGAGGATAGGTTACCTATTATTTCTGAGGTTTATCCGAGACATGTCTATCAAGCTTTCGGTTGGCTGGTCAAGGTTAGACTGATCGGTAGGCTGAACAGAGTCAGACTGACCGATTTCTTTAGTCGAAACTGAAGAGTCAACTTTCTGCGGTAAGGCAGCTTGAGCAGGCTGAGGTTCAGCATCAACCGCTTGGTCATTGACAAATCGTCTAAAAACCGGAACCTCGTCTTCATCAACAGAATAGATATTGAAATTTCCATTCTGTTATGAAGGTCGAAGGGTAATGCAGTGTTTCGTTCAACCGATTCATCAAAAACAACGTGGGCTGTTTCTTCAACTGTTAAAGTCCTAGTATTATATATCCTATAGGCTTTACTTACAGCTGAATATTCCAACATTATTCCCTCATTGGATTTAGCATCAAAAGCGGTCAAATAAGTTTTGTCGTTGTTGTGAACAAAACATTTGCTACCAAAAATTCGAAAATACCGTATGTTTGGAATTCGATCATAGTATATTTCAAAAGGGGTTTTGGAAAATTGTTTAGTTACTAAAGATCGGTTTTGTGTGTAGCATGCGGTATTGATAGCTTCAGCCCAAATCTTTTGAGCAATGCCCGAGTCGGCTATCATTGACATTGCGGCTTCCTTGAGAGTTTGGTTTCTTCTCTCAACCATGCCGTTTTGTTGAGGAGTTCTGGCACTAGACAACTCGTGTCTAATACCAGAATCATCAAGAAAAGTAGTTAATCTACTATTTATAAACTCAGTTCCTCTATCACTTCTGATTTTGTTAACTCGAATAGATTTTTCATTTTGTATTCTCAAAATCAATTTGATCAGGTTTGGAGTTGCTTGATTTTTAGAGGCTAGAAATGTTACCCAAGTAAACTTAGAATAGTCATCAATAACTACCATAGTATAATGCATGCCTCCTATACTGGTTATTTTAACCGGACCAAACAGATCCACATGCAAAAGTTCTAAACACCGTTCAGATTGATAATTTCCTTTACTTTTGAAAGATGACTTTATCTGTTTGCCCATTTGACATGCAGCACATACTTTATCTTTTGAAAACTTTACATTTGGAAAACCATAGACTAGTTCTTTGGAACATATAAAGTTAATTGTTTTGAAATTCAAATGGTTTAGCCGTTTATGCCAAAGCCAGTTTGGATCATTTCCAGCTATCATGCATACAGGTTTTTCAAAATCAGTTTTCCAATTAACTTTGTAAATATTTCCCATTCGGTTACCGGTTAAAAGGATACCATTTTGCTGATTCTTAACTAAACATGTATTTTTATGAAATTCAACTTTATAAATCACATCACACATTTGACTTATACTTAATAGGTTAAAATGCAGTTGTTCTATCAGTAGTACATTATTTATGGATAGGTTACCATGGACAAACTTACCCTTGCCCACGGTTTTACCTTTTGAGTTGTCACCGAATGTTATGACTGCTCCGGTTTCATACTTGATGTCGGTTAGTAGCTCATCGTTGCCGGTCATGTGTCTTGAACATCCGCTGTCCAGATACTATTCCGAGTTCTTTAGCCGGTTGCTTCTCCTAACCTGCAAAAGAAAATTATTTACACCCTTTTGGTACCCACATTCAGTTGGGTCCATGGTTGATTAGCCCTTTAGGATCCAGACTTGAATAAGTCGGATCACTTTCCCGGTATCTGTTCTTATAATGTTTGGCTTAATTTCTTGATCTTTGCTCAAGAATGCCTTATGTTGTGATGGTGAGTTTCTTTGAGACCTAGATTTACTCGTTTTTTTCTCTTTCTGGTTGACTTTCCTTCTCTCAGGATGGAGCCAGTTTTCTTATTCAGTCGGACTTACATATTTAAGCTCTTTTTTGCGGTTTTAGATCATATTCTTCCTTATTTTCGGTTGTTGAACTCTTGACAAATCTTATGAATGGAAGATTGTCTTTTGTGAGTTTCATCCCGTTAGGTTGTTTTGATTCGTTTTGTTTGTTTTGTTCGTAACCGATACCAAATTTACATTTAGGATGTCTTTTATAATTACACATATGTTTTACGGCTTGACGAGATCTCTCCCATGCAGCCGTAATGTACAGTGCTCGTTCATCAGTTTCAGTTACCGGTTGAACTGTCTCCTCATTGTCTAAGGATAGTTCATCCGGTTCATACATTGCGGTTTCGCATGACTTATCAGCGATACCACTTGACTCTACGGTTTTAGGTTCTACTGGAGTCGGTATGTATGCAGATATGTTTCTGAACTCAGCGACCATTTCGTTGAGTGCAGAAATCAAATCTTCCTTAGTAAACTCATCAGAAGAGAAATCAAATACCTCTTCGTCGTTTGCCATGAAGCATGTTACCCTTTCTTCATTATCTTCGTTGTCGGAGTACGCCCACTCGCTTCCATCGTCGGATGCAATGAGTGCTTTCTGAATTTCCTTCCCTTCGTCGGCATGCTGGTCGTCGTTTCTCCGGTAGTCGTTCCGTTGGTTGTCATTTCTCCGGTAGTTGTTCCCTTAGTAGTTGTTACTCTGGTAGCGGTTACCTTGGTAGTTGTTGCCTTGATAGTTGCCTTAATAGTTTCCTTCCGGTTTTCTGTCGTCTCTCCTCAGTTTTCTACATTCTGACCTGAAATGTCCAAAACCGTCACAGTTATAACATCTTTTATTTGATTTATCTACATAATTATAACTAAAGTTGTTGTTAGATGGTGGCTGATTCTTCTTCATGAATCTCCCAAATTTCTGAGCTAGCATCGCCATCACATCTTCACTAATCTGATCAGCGTTTTTGACTAGAGCCAGAACGGTTGATACTTGGACCACCGGTTCCACCGATGTAACCAAAGCTCTGGTTGCGGTTGACGTGGATGCTTCATCTTCGATCCGAGACTTAATCCCGAACTCGTAGGCTTTTAGATCCTTAAACACGTCATGCAACTTCATCTGCCCGAGGTTGCTTGATTCCCTCATCACCATGGTCTTGATATCCCATGTGCTCGGTAGTGATCTTAAGGCTTTGATGATTACTTCACGGTTCTCGTATTTCTTTCTGAGTGTTTGAAGCTCGTTGACCACACTAGTGAACCGGTTACTAAATTCCTTCATATTTTCCCCCGGTTTCATCCTGATGTTTTCATATTTCGGTGTAACCACCATGATTTTGTTCTCCTTTGTTCTTTCGTTTCCTTCATGGATCTGAATGATCGTTTCCCAGGCCTCCTTTGCATTATCGTAGGCTGATATTTTGTTCAAGGTATTATCGTCTATAGCTTTATAGATGTGCCTCATGCAATGGTTGTCCAGGTTACTCCGTCTTCGATCTTCAGTTGTCCATTCGTCTAACTCTTTGTTGATCTTGATTGGCCTCTCTTTCAAGACTCCGCTCATCTCATCATCAAGCGTGATCAGATGTAGATACATCTGTTTCTTCCAACTGCTAAACGCTTCACTATTTAGCAATGGCGGTTTGTCGCTGTTGGTCATGCTTCCCATCTTCTTCGATTGCTTGAGTGCTAAGAACCTCGCTCTGATACCACTTGTTAGGATTGGGGACGCCCTTGGAGGACCGGGGTGTTTCCGGTTTTAGGAAAGGTGGCCGCTTACAACAACACAACACACTTTGGTGATAGTCCGGTTAGAGACTATGACCGTTCTCAGCACTTCGCAAACTGTCACAGACTCTTGAACCGAGTTCAAGGGCGGAAATGTCTGTTTCAGTCTGAAGCAACGTATGCGACTTAGTTTTGATGAGATTAACAAGGAGTCGGTTAGATGAAGTATATGTACCGGTTTGATTAGGGATTATGTTTAGGTTGGTAATAGTTTGGTTTTTATAGTGAGTAAGCCGGAAAAAGAAATGACACGAGACATGATTTTTTATGGATGTTCGGAGCAAACCCTCCTACGTTACCCCTTCTCAGGTTATGAGAAGGATCTCCACTAACTTTCAAGGTTACAACACTTATAATGCCGGTCGAGCCTAACTCGCTACTCGCCGGTTACACCAATTCACTCTTGATGTAATACACAACACAACACAAACACAAACAAACAAAGCTTCCGGTAAATTACACAACGGTTTTGGATCGCGCGTGAGATTTCTTTATCTCTCTAAGATTTTCGTAACTTGTGTCGCCATTAATGAGGTCACTTCGTCTTCCTTTTATAGTGAGGCTGATCCCAACAGTCACTTTCTTCTCTCACCATGGGATTGGTTAATCCAGCGTCACGCCGGTGCAGGGTGGTTGCTTGCACGTTTCACCTTCCTCAACACTTGGCAAGCATGCAGATACTCCTCAGGTAAAGATGACGTTGCCGGTTTGCAGATTCGAACACATGTCAGGCATGCACCTTCCGGCTGTCGAAGTCGGATCAGTAAATCATCATTGTTTTCCTTGCATGCTTCTGATCGGATCTTATCTTCGTTTATCTCTTCGAGACACGACTATTTCGTCATATTACGTCATCTTCGTAGTTTTTAGTTTCCAGTTGATTCTTACACAGTATAGTCCGGCTGGAATGTAGACTTTTCTTTGCTAGCCGGTCTCTCTGAGAAAGATTGAAACCGGTTCCTCTGATCTTGACTTGATCACTTGGAACTGGATTTGTTTGAAGTGTTCTTTAGCCGGTTTGTGAGGCGCCAGCCAGTTTGTCCAATTCGATCTGTTCCTGCACATAGAAGTTAATAGTTGTTTAGTTTTTTCTGGTCGGTTCCAAAAATTAACTTTACTTAATTTTTCTATCAATTTCTCCCTTTTTGATTATTTAGAATAAATATTCAAAACTTGTAATGTATGGCCGGTTTGAAAATTAACTTACTTGATTTTTCTATCAATTTCTCCCTTTTTGATTATTTAGAATAAATATTCAAAACTTGTAATGTATGGCCGGTTTGAAAATTAACTTACTTAATTTTTCTATCACAACTAAATCAAAATTATGCAAATCTTATGCAACATATATTGTATTATTTTATATTAGATTGGTTATTAATACATAAAATATTTCTCAACTCATTATGATTCATTATTTTTACTTACAGTGATTTTGGGGTTTAAAAATTTATACTATCGTATACAAAATTATGGTTAATTTTCTTAATATATTTTAAGATCTTTCATGTAATTTTATGTCAAATTGCATTATTATTTTTATTTATTTTAATTTGAAATAAGAATGATTTTGTAATACAAAAGTCATCTTAATTGAATCAAAAATAAGAATGATTTTATAATATAAAAGTCATCGAATCAAAATTATGGAAAAACTTATTCTAATATTATACACAATAATTTATTATTTTATGTTAGATAGTTTTGTTCTTAATAAGTAACTTATCTCAACACAATATTTTTAATCATTTTGAGACATGTTTTTTTTTCATTTTTTTGGGTATTCTAAGAAAATCGGTGCTAGTATTTATTATTAGAGTTTATTAAGGTTTAAAAAATAATTTAATAGTATTTGTAAAAACCAATGAGTTTTTTTTAATATTTTTAAATTATTTTTTGTGATTTAATGTCAAAATTGAATGTTTTTTATTTATGTCATTTAATATAATCTAAAATAAGATTAGTTTTGTAATATAATAATTATCTAAAGTTAATTGAAATTATTATAAATATTATTCATACATTATATACAATATTGTATTATTTAATGTTAGATTTGTTATTAATACATAAAATATTTCTCTCAACTTATTATGAATCATTTTATAACAACCTTTTTTATTTTGGAATAATGTAATAAAATCGGGTACTTTAATTTTTAATTACAGTAATTTTAGGGTTTAGAAAATAATGTTATATTATAAGAAATAACTATTAGTTTTCTTAAAACATTTTAAGATATTTCGTGTAATTTTATGTCAAATTGTATTATTATTTTTATTTATTTTAATCCAAAACAATAATAATTTCTTAATACAAAAGTCATCTAAATCGAATCAAAATTATGAAAAACCTTATTCTAATAAATTATTGTGTATAATATTAGAATAAGATTTTCCATAATTTTGATTCGATTAAGATGACTTTTGTATTATGTTGGGTCAAATTATTTTGACTAACGGTATTTAGATGATGAACTTGTGTGAAACTTAAATAAGAATGAAACTAAGTCGTCTAATTGTTTTTGTACAGGTGCATCAAAACGTGCTAAGTTAGACTTAGCTTGAATTAGGTTCATTAGACGTGTTGGTTATTAGACGTACGGCTAGTTAGACGTGCAGTCTAACAGATACGTGGTTAGACATGCTGTCTAACATATACGTAGTTAGACGTATAGTCTAACAAATCTGTAGTTAGACGTGCAGTTTAACAGATACGTGGTTAGATATGCAGTCTAACAAACACGTAGTTAGACGTACAGTCTAACAAATACGTAGTTAGACGTGCTGTCTAATAGACACGTGGTTAGACGTGTAGTTTAACAGACACGTAGTTAGACGTGTAGTCTAATAGATATGTGGTTAGATGTGCAATCGAACAGACACGTGGTTAGACGTAGAGTCTAGAACATACGTGGTTAGACGTGCAGTCTAATAGACACGTAGTTAGACGTGTAGTCTAAAAGATACGTGGTTAGACGTGTAGTCTAACATACACGTAGTTAGACGTGTAGTCTAACATATACGTGGTTAGATGTGCAGTTTAACAAACACGTAGTTAGACGTGCAATCTAACAGATACGTGATTAGACGTGTAGTCTAACAGAAATGTAGTTAGACGTGTAGTCTAACAGACACGTAGTTAGACGTGTAGTCTAACATATATGTGGTTAGACGTGCAGTCTAACACAAATGTATTTAGATGTGTAGTCTAACATACACGTGGTTAGATGTGCAGTCTAATAGACACGTAGTTAGACGTGCAGTTTAAAAGATACATATTTAGACGTGAAGTCCAACAGATGAAAGTTAGACGTAGGGAGTCTAACTCCTTCAGACTAGTTTGAAGGAACACGTAGTTAGACGTGTCGTCTAACTCAATTTGACTTGGTGGTCTAATGGATCCTGCTATTAGACGGAGGCGTCTAACATCATTAGAATTGGAAGTCTAATGGAGCACGTTTAATGCCTCGCTTCAACAGTTGCTTGAAGTCAGCATCTGTCTACCTATGATCAACTAACTATACGCTACTCCTGCTCCACTAATCATTGCAAATCTGTACAACAACCAGTTGCATCCAATGAATCAATGTCACGTAAGTAAATATTCTTCCCACTAATTGTTCCTTGTAGGACAATCCTAGAAGAATATTCGGCGCACTACCAGATTGGTACAGCCACGATCTTTATGCATAGTGTCTGATGTACATGTGTACTATAGAGGCTTTCCAATGGGTACTTGCCACGTTTCAATGTAGATGATTCGACCGTTGGTACCTGTTCTCTATTTAAAGATCTTCAAGGACAACGGACGAGCTTCCAGACTTATAATCCATCTTACGAATTTCTCATTTGTTTGCTTACTGAGTTTGTACATCAAGAGAGAGATAAAATCAAAACCCTGTCTAGCTGAGTAATACTCTTAAACCTTCAGTAAGTTGAACATAGTCTGTTCTGTTCAACAATTAACTACCACTAAATTTGTGTTTGATTTAAATAAAATTATAGTGAATCCTTCTAGTGGTTGGAAGAAGGCGTGACGTAGGAGAGTTTTGCTCCGAACATCCATAAACAACTCTCTGTGTCTTTTACATTATTTCCTTCATTCTTTCATTCGTTCTTAGCTTCAAACCCAAGCAAACATTTCCGCACTTGAATCGCTTTAAGAGTTTACAAAAGTTTGTGAGGAATAGAAAGCGATATAAATCCCTAACATGATTTCTATTAAACCGTTTTACAGAAGTTGTCATCAATAGTTAGACCCATGTCTCTATTGGTGCAGTCGATCCTTTCATATTATAAAATCATTCTTATTTTGAATTAAAATAAGTAAAAATAATAATGCAATTTGACATAAAATTAAATGAAAGATCTTAAAATATATTAAGCAAACTAACCGTAATTTTGTATACGATAGAACTATTTTTTAAACCCCAAAATCATTGTAATTAAAATTAAAGTACTCAATTTTCTTAAAATATTCCAAAATGAAAAAAGTTTTCATAAAATGAATCATAATGAGTTGAAAAATATTTTATGTATTAATAACAAATTTAACATAAAATAATACAATATTGTATTTAATGTTCGAATAATATTTATTATAATTTTGATTAAGTTGAGATAATTATTATATTACAAAACTACTCTTATTTTAGATTAGGATGACTTTTGTATTACAAAATCATTCTTATTTTGGAATAAAATAAATAAAAATAATAATATAATTTGACATAAAATTACATGAAATATTTTAAAATATATTAAGAAACCTAATAGTAATTTCTTACACTATAAGATTACTTTTTAAACCTCAAAATCACTGTAATTAAAAATTAAAGTACTCGATTTTAGTACAATATTCCAAAATAAATCATAAAATGAATTATAATAAGTTAAGAAAAACATTTTATGTATTAATAACAAATCTAACATAAAATAATACAATATGGTATAAAATGTTCGAATAAGATTTGTGTAATTTCGATTTAGTTGAAATAATTTTTATAATATATTAAATGATATAAATCAAAATCATTCAACTTGACATGAAATCACAAGAAATAATTTCAATAAATTTAAAAAATTCATTGTAAATTCAAATACGATTATATTATTTTTTTAATCTCAAATAAACTCTAATAATAAATACAAGTATATGATTTTCTTAGAATATCCCAAAAATAAAAGAAAAAACACGTCTCAAAAAGATTTGTATTGTGTTGAGATGAGTTTACTTATTAAAAACAAATCTATATAACATAAAAGATAAAGTATTGTGTATAATATTAGAATAAGGTTTTCCATAATTTTAATTCGATTAAAATGATTTTTGTATTAAGAAATTATTATTGTTTTGAATTAAAATAATAAAAATAATAATGCAATTTGACACAAAATTGCATGAAATATCTTAAAATATATTAAGAAAACTAATAGTAATTTCGTATACGATAATATGATTTTTGAAACCCAAAATCACTGTAATTCAAAATTAAAGTACCCGATTTTATTACATTATTCCAAAATAAAAAAGGTTGTAATAAAATAAATCATAATAAGTTGAGAGAAATATTTTATGCATTAATAACAAATCTAACATAAAATAATATAATACTGTATATAATGTTTCAATAATATTTATGATAATTTTGATTAATTTGAGATAATTATTATATTACAATACTAATCTTATTTTAGATTATATTAAATGACGTAAATCAAAAATATTCAATTTGACATAAAATCAAAATAAATAATTTAAATA
Organism: Impatiens glandulifera; assembly: GCF_907164915.1. Taxonomy (NCBI): domain Eukaryota; kingdom Viridiplantae; phylum Streptophyta; class Magnoliopsida; order Ericales; family Balsaminaceae; genus Impatiens; species Impatiens glandulifera. The sequence continues at coordinate 22,182,276 of NC_061868.1, forward strand.
CATTAAAAAAATACTCATTGTTTTTTCAAATACGATTAAATTATTTTTTAAACCTTAATTAACTCTAATAATAAATGCAAGTACCCGATTTTCATAGAATATCCTAAAAATAAAAATCAACATGTCTCAAAATGATTGAAAATATTTTCTTGAGATAAGTTACTTAATAAACACAAATCTATTTAATATAAAATAATATATTATTGTGTAAAATGTTAGAATAAGGTTTTCCATAATTTTAATTCGATTAGGACGACTTTTGTATTAAATAAATATATAAAAATAATAATCTAATTTGACATAAAATTACATAAAATATCTTAAAATATATTAAAAAACTAAACGTAATTTGAATACGATAGAATTATTTTTTAAACCCAAAAATCACTGTAATTAAAAATAAAAGTACTCAATTTTCTTAAAATATTCCAAAATGAAAAAGATTTTCATAAAATGAATCAAAATGAGTTGAGAAATATTTTATGTATTAATAACAAATTTAACATAAAATAAAACAATATTGTTTTTAATGTTCAAATAATAATTATAATATTTTAAAACTACTCTTATTTTAGACTATATTAAATGTTGTAAATGAAAATCATTCAATTTGACATAATAACACAATAAATAATTTACATAAATAAAATAAACACATTCTTTTTTCAAATACGATTAAATTATTTTTTAAACCTTAATAAAATCTAATATTAAATACAACTACTCGATTATTTTAGAATATCCCAAAAATGAAAAAAAAAACATATCTCAAAATTATTTATATTGTGTTAAGATGAGGTTACTTATTAAAAACAAATAAATCTAACATAAAAAAATAAATTATTGTGTATAATATTAGAATAATGTTTTCCATTAAAATGACTTTTGTATTATAAAATCATTCTTATTTTGAATTAAAATAAATAAAAAATAATAATGTAATTTGTAATAAAATTACATGAAATATTTTAAAATATATTAAGAAAACTAATAATAATTTCGTATAAAATAAGATTATTTTTTAAACCCCTAAATCACTGTAATTAAAAATTAAAGTATCCGATTTTATTACAATATTCCAAAATAAAAAAGGTTGTCATATAATGGAATCATAATAAGTTGAGAGAAACATTTTATGTATTTGTAACAACAAGCTAGATCTTCTGCTCCCGATTTCAGTGTTCTCCTGTTGCGGACCAATGAAATCTCAGGAGCATTATTTTAATAATAAAGCAAAGCTGGGTTGAAGGGAGGGAGGGAGTATCCGGAATCCGGGTTTACCCAAATGCCATTAACGAAATTCTATTTAACGTTTGGAGCCAAAATCCCTTCCCCTAGGTTCCATTTCAAAAGGAATGCAGGTATCACTTCAGAGCAAAGCTCATTTCGCTCCAGGCGATGAGTAATCACAATATACAGATATGAGATACGGAGCGAAACTTCATTCACCAGGTGCCATGTAAAACGGAATGAAGAGGTCCGCCTATCAGGGTGAAACACACTTAGCCTTAGTTATTTTCTTACCCTGAAGCTCATTTAAAACCCCCAACACATCCATGAAAAGACAGTTCATCTTTCATGTAAAAACATTTACTAATGCATGTAAATACACAAATTCACCAAAATTATTAAGTTTTTTATTAGACAAAAAATTAAAAATTATACTCATCAAAGGACGGGAACGAAACATACTTCGTTTCAATTACTTTATAGAATCGGACGAAACTTCCTTCGCACAAAAGCCATGTAAAACCGAATGAATAGGTCCACCTTTTTTCAGGGCGAAACACACTTAGCCTTAGTTATTTTCTTACTCTAAAGCTCATTTAAAACCCCCAATAAGTCCATGAAAAGACAGTTCACCTTTTATGTAAAAACATTTACTGATGCATGTAAATGTTTTCAAATTCACCAAATTTATTTATTTTTTAATTAGAAAAAAAATTAAAAAATTATACTCATCAAAGGACAAGAACGAAGCATACTTCGCTTTAATTATTTCATAGAATCAGACGAAACGTCCTTCTCTCAGAAGCCATGTAAAACGGAATGATTAGGTCCGCCTTTTTTCAGGGCGAAACACACTTAGCCTTATGTATTTTCTTACCCTGAAGCTCATGTAAAACCCCCAATAAGTCCATGAAAAGATAGTTCACCTTTTATGTAAAAACTTTTACTGATGCATGTAAATGTTTTCAAATTCACCAAATTTAATTATTTTTGAATTAGAAAAAAATTAAAAAATTATACTCATCAAAGGACGGGAACGAATCATACTTCGTTTCAATTACTTCATAAAATCGGACGAAACTTCCTTCGCTCAAAAGCCATGTAAAATGGAATGAACAGGTCCGCCTTTTTTCAGGGTGAAACACACTTAGCCTTAGTTATTTTCTTACCCTGAAGCTCATGTAAAACCCCCAATAAGTCCATGAAAAGATAGTTCACCTTTTATGTAAAAACATTTACTGATGCATGTAAATGTTTTCAAATTCACCAAATTTAATTATTTTTTAATTAGAAAAAAATTAAAAAATTATACTCATCAAAGGACGGGAACGAAGCATACTTCGTTTCAATTACTTCATAAAATAGGACGAAACTTCCTTCGCTCAGAAGCCATGTAAAACGGAATGAACAGGTCCGCCTTTTTTCAAGGTGAAACACACTTAGACTTAGGTATTTTCTTACCCTGAAGCTCATGTAAAACCCCCAATAAGTCCATGAAAAGATAGTTCACCTTTTATGTAAAAACATTTACTGATGCATGTAAATGTTTTCAAATTCACCAAATTTAATTATTTTTTAATTAGAAAAAAAATTAAAAAATTATACTCATCAAAGGACGGGAACGAATCATACTTCGTTTCAATTACTTCATAAAATCGGACGAAACTTCCTTCGCTCAAAAGCCATGTAAAATGGAATGAACAGGTCCGCCTTTTTTCAGGGTGAAACACACATAGCCTTAGTTATTTTCTTACCCTGAAGCTCATGTAAAACCCCCAATAAGTCCATGAAAAGATAGTTCACCTTTTATGTAAAAACATTTACTGATGCATGTAAATGTTTTCAAATTCACCAAATTTAATTATTTTTTAATTAGAAAAAAAAATAAAAAATTATACTCATCAAAGGACGGGAACGAAGCATACTTCGTTTCAATTACTTCATAAAATCGGACGAAACTTCCTTCGCTCAGAAGCCATGTAAAACGGAATGAACAGGTCCGCCTTTTTTCAAGGTGAAACACACTTAGACTTAGGTATTTTCTTACCCTGAAGCTCATGTAAAACCCCCAATAAGTCCATGAAAAGATAGTTCACCTTTTATGTAAAAACATTTACTGATGCATGTAAATGTTTTCAAATTCACCAAATTTATTTATTTAGAAAAAAAATTAAAAAATTATACTCATCAATGGACGGGAACGAAGCATACTTCGTTTCAATTGCTTCATAAAATCAGATGAAACTTCCTTCGCTCAGAAGCCATGTAAAACGGAATGAACAGGTCCGCCTTTTTTCAGGGTGAAACACACTTAGCCTTAGGTATTTTCTTACCCTGAAGCTCATGTAAAACCCCCCAATAAGTCCATGAAAAGACAGTTCACCTTTTATATAAAAATATTTACTGATGCATGTAAATGTTTTCAAATTCACCAAATTTATTTATTTTTTAATTATAAAAAAATTAAAAAATTATACTCATCAAAGGACGGGAATGAAGCATACTTTAAAAGAATATAGTTTATTTTGTTAGAAGCTCATCCTTTATTTTTTTAGAAAATTAGAAAAATAACATTTAATTCCTTAATAAAAGAAGTAAAATATAATAAATAAATTTGAAAACATAATCTGTGAAGCTAGCATCGTTTATTTTGTTAGAACCTTACACTTGCGCCGCCGACATCGTTTATTTTTTAAAAGCTCAACCGTGCGAAACTAGCATCGTTTATTGTTTTAAAAGCTCAACCCTGCGAAAATTGCTTCGTTTATGAAATTATGAAATCAACCTTGCGAAGCTTACTTCATTAAATTTTTAATTTCTGTGAAGTAGAAATTGCTTCATTTCAGTGAAAGATTTTATATATTTTTCCCGCTACAAATCCATCTCACTCTTCATTTTCATAAGAAACTGTTCACATTCTCTCTCCCTCTTTCTCCCAGCGTTCATCTTCGTGTGAACTCTGAAACGCTAGAGTTTTCTTCTCTTCCACAATTATTTTTTGTGGAAATGTCACAAAACGAATCCAACAACATGCAAGTGGTTACTTCCCACTCCCGAGAGATCGTCATGGCTGTTTGTAACAACATAAACGAAACTGGCCCCAATCCTGTATCCAACGACAATCCCGGCAATAAACTAGACATGTAGGTTAATCATATTGTGTTTATTTATTTTTGATTAATATTACACCCGTTTATTCCATATATTTTTTGAAATGTTGATTTTTGTTATCTCACTGAAAATAATCTGTTGGAGGCTTTATATGAATAAATATGAAAGGAAGAGGAAGAGAAATACGAAGACGAAGACGAAGTCATTGACTGATGAATCAGTTTCTACTGTTGATGTGGAAGCTACTGATATTGCTACCGGTACACCCGTCGATGAAGATTCACCACCTCCCCCCAAAACCAACAAAAAAAGGAAAGTAGCATTTCTAACAAGATCATCCCCTCATGGCCTTTTTCACATAATTCCTAAATTGAGCGTACAACAGAAGGAAGTTGTGAAGGAAATCGGGTCCGGTTCTCTTCTTACATGTGGTGTCTCTAATTTCCCTGGTCATTTTTCAAAACACGTAGTCAGATGTTTCGACCTCGAGAAGACCTCTCTCGTATTGGCCAACGGTGATGAGATCCTTATCAATGAAGACCTCGTCGAGTCTGTGTTGAACCTCCCGAGAGGGCCAAAGAACATAGTTGTGGCCGCCGGGGCGGACAAGAATAATGACCCTGAGTAATAATGGAGGGACTTGGGGACCCTTTAGAGAGTATGCGGTTGAAAAAAAATAGTCCCCCCGTGATGATGTAGTAGATGATCACAGTGAAGATCCTCCTGATCCAAATGAGGGACTTGGCGACCCTTTGAAGAGTGTTGGGTTGAAAACGAATAGTCCCCCCGTGAGGATGCAATAGAAGAACACAATGAAGATCCTGATCCAAAGGAGGGACTTGGGGACAGTTTAGTGAGTGTGGGGTCGATAATGAATAGTCACCCCTTTGAGGATGCAACAGAAGAGCACAATGAAGATCATCATGATCCAAGGGTTGTAGTTGAGGACACTTTAGAGAGTGACGGGTTTAAAATAAATAGTCCACCCCGTGAGGAAGATGAGCATAATGAAGAATTTCCTGATACTCCCGTTGTTCAACAGAAAAAAATGAGGGTGAGGTAACCATAGCTTCCGAAGCTGCTGTTGATGAATCTTCTGAATATGAAGATTAGGGCGACGCGTCAACATTAGAGACCATCCGAAGAGGAAGATATAAAAAATTCTGGTATACCTTTAATCCCCTTACATGCAATTCGTTGCGCAGAAGTTGAATAAAATAACGAACAAGGAACAGAGATTGACCGTTTATGTGTTTTATGAAGACCTTGATGAAGCGTAAGTCAACCATGCTGTTATAAATTGTAAATACTAAAGTAGTTATGTTCTAAATGAATATTTTTTTGCAGGGAGGTGTTGTACGTAGGATTTTCAGGTAATATAACTCGTGCACAATTGAGAACAATGAAAGATGGAGCAGAACTTGTGAGCGAATTGGTGGACGCTTGGGCCATTCTTATGCAGTTCAAGTTTAATAGGTTTGCCAGACATGAAAAACGAATACTTTTTTTTTTCCACAATATCATATGTAAGTTCTCTTCACTTAGTTTTGTGTTATGTATTATTTCAATGTTCATGAGTTTAATACTTTAGAGTTAATTTCCAAGTTAGTATGCAATTTGATTATGAAACGTTTGTCTGTTGCCTTAAAGATGACATGAATAACTTCAAAATAACAGAAGAACACATATCAAACGCTGACCTGGTATGTTATGAACCATTCAAATTAACGAATTCCGTTTATTCTTATATATATGCAATGATATCAAATAATTCATGTTTGTATTCTTTTTACAGATATTCCTACCGGTCCTCCATGAAAAGCATTACGTCCTTGTATGTGTCAATATGCCTATTTCAAAAATCCAATTATTAGACAACGTCGGACTTCCTAAGGTTGTTAACTTTTCGATAAGTATACCAGTTTGGGTCGGCACCTTATGAATTTTGGGGCTTTCTTGGTAAGTATAGGCCTATTCGAATTAGCTGAAAAATTTCAAAACATGAAAAAAACGGCTCCAAAGTTGAAGTGGGAAGATAGTACAAACAAAGTTGACTGTGTTATATATTTAATGAGACATATGGAAACATACAGAGGAGAGATGAAGACGTGGGATATTAACTTCAATAGCGACAATTTAAGTTTTAAAACATATGTTAGTCTATGACAATTTTTTTATATGTTTTCTTATACTTTCTCTTGTTGTTTTGAAGGTTGAAGAAGCTATCAGTACACTGAGAATGAAATATTTATACTGAATTCTTATGTTAGACCACAATGTCAATAAGTTAAACATAAAGAAGTCAATTAGATTAAGAAATCTTTCGAGTCGTATGTAAATGAATTTTAATTAGTGTACTTTCACATTATGCACTTATAATTTATTTATGTTTATAATAGAAAATTTAATTGATTATATTTCACATTCTGCTATTCTTGCACCAATATTTTTAATCGTAATAACCGAAGAAAGCTTCACAAGTTCTGTTATTAAATTCTTAAGCGAAACAAGTTTCAGAAATTATGTTCTTAAATTCTTAAACGAAGCACCCATCACAAGTTCTGTAGTCAATTTTATAAACGAAGCTTGTTTTTGAGTTTATAATACCACAAATGAAACAATCTTCACAAATTATGTTCTTAAATTCTTAAACGAAGCACCCATCACAAGTTCTATTTAAATTTTATAAATGAATCTTGCTTTTAAGTTTATAATACCATAAACGAATCTAGCTTCACAATTTATGTTTTCAATCTCATAAACGAATCTTGCTTCACAAGGTTCAGTTTTTCATATTTTAAACAAACGAATATAGCTTCACAAGTTATGTTTGTAAGTTCACATTGGTCCTTTCATGTACCGCTCCTACCTGGGTAATGTAAAAATGTTAATGCATGAATGAAAATTCATTTATTACTTCTTGTGAAGAGGCATTGTACTGATTCAATTCGCCTCTTCAACTATCTCAACTAGCTATTTATTATCTATTTAGTCTCTCTATTATCTCTATTCTCTCTTTCTTTTAGGACTCTCTCTCCCAAATCTCTACCGGCAAACAGGTTCTTTATTAAAATACCTCATTCATCTCTTCATTCATTTAGTGTAATACCTCCAAGAGGAGGCAGAGATGCCGGTTTTATCGTAGCAACAGTTTGAGCGATACTTAAGTCTGATCAATGATGACCCTATCCCTTTTGGTGTCTATAATGTAGACGAGATTCTACCTCTTCTCCGAATAAACGTTCACGACGGATTGATGGCCCACATGCAAAGAAGATAGAATACGACCATTCGTTCTTTTGTCATTGGGTACATGCACATATGCCCGACGATTGAGGACTTCGCTTCAATTCTTAGGTGTGGTAGTCTTTCACTCATTATTTTGTCCCCCAATCCTGAACCTCTTTTTGCATTAGAAACTTGCCAAAACTTCTATGGTTGTACAAACATTGACGTCGTTTTGTTTACCCACCAATATGGATTTCTCAATATGACATACATAGATGATTACATTTGGCGTGTCCTGGGAATTGAAAGGACCATTACCCACACACAAAGCAAACTAATCATGCTTGTGGTTCTTGATCATTTTTTTGTGTCCGGCTGAAGGACTACGGCCTTCGGATAGGCTCCTGGAGGTAGTTCATGCACTGATGGGAAATGCCCCATGTTTGGCTGGCCTTGTACTCGCTGAGACACTCATTGGTCTCAACGAATTTGTTCCAGACCCAAATAACTATTCCCGCCGTGGATCACCTTTGGTTCTATACCTCTGATTGTTAGACAAATTGCATTGATTGCCTCGTCCTTCAATTCCTTACCCTTCCTTTGAAAATATACAGTTGCAAAGGATCGCTATAATCAGGATTGAGAATTATATTTCTGATATTTACCCAATTCTGTTCATTGTTCTATGGTATCTCTTTTGTCAAATGATGTACAACATGAGGGGTTCTCCATTCATCATTGTGTTGGGCCTAGAGGGATCTACCTCCTACTGCACATCTCTCATATATCGACAATTTGGCCTACGAAATCCCCTACCTTTGAATGCACTCAATCCTCCGGCGGACTTGATGCCTATTTCTCCTGATCTTTACCACGAGTACACATCAATAGTGGATCGTTCTGTTATAGTTTTATTCCCCAATCGATGGATACATGCTGTGAACGAAGCAGTTCAGCTATACATTCCACCCGTCGTCGAACAATAACTCTTAGCTATGATAGGACCGAATGACGAGTCAAGCACTGATACAGATTAGGGCTTCTTATTTATGTACAAGTTGTAGCTTTTGAACTATCGTTTGGTTGCTTCATCTGTATAATTTTTCTATAACGATTATGAAATGTTTTTGTGTTTTTGTGCAAATAAATTGTTGTGAAGTTACACCTTGAATATTATCATTTTATTTTCAGACTATAATGTAAAAACAATTATACAATTCATGAAAAACCTTATGCATTCATGAGAAAACCCTGACGTATTCATGTAAAAATAAAGAACTAAGCATGATTCGTTGCATAGTTACCGTTGACAAGTCTTATAGAGAACGAAGCGTTCATCGTTGTATCGTCAATTTATTACAGGGAGTATGCTTCGTTTGTACCTGAGATTTGACAATAAGCAGACGAAGATTGCTTCCCTTATTGTGATGATTATTTTCACCTCGGAAGACGAGTAATCAGTCCGTATGGCTCTGTCGAATTGACCCAATTCCATCAATCGTCAATAATAATTAAATTGAAATAATTATATGTTCAATTTTATTATTATTATTAAATTTTAATAATAATCATAAATTTATATTATACATTTGTGTTTCTGTGTTCAATATATTGAAAAAGAAAAGTCCTTATGCATTCATGAGAAAACCCTGAAGTATTCATGTAAAAACAAAGAACTAAGCTTGATTCGCTTCATAATTACCGTTGACAAGTCTTATAGCGATTGAAGCGTTCATGGCTGTATCGTCAATTTATTACAGAGAGTATGCTTCATTTGTACATGAGATTTGACAATAAGCGGACAAAGATTTCTTCCCTTATTGTGATGATTATTTTCACCTCGGAAGACGAGTAATCAGTCCGTATGACTCTGTCGAATTGACCCAATCTCATCAACCGTAAATAATAATTAAATTGAAATAATTATATGTCCAATTTTATTATTATTATTAAATTTTAATAATAATAATAAATTTATATTATACATTTGTGTTTCTGTGTTCAATATATTGAAAAGGAAAACCCTTTATGCATTCATAAGAAAACCCTAACGTATTCATGTAAAAACAAAGAACTAAGCTTGATTCGCTTCATAGTTACCGTTGACAAGTCTTATAGAGAATGAAGCGTTTTATTCGCTTGTTAAATACATGCTATAATATTTTTAGGGAACGAAGATTGCTTCACTTGTCAATTTAAAATATATACAGTCCTTCCTTTTTATTCATTACTTTATAATAGACATAATTAAATCTGAATTCAAATATATATGACAAATATTATTATTATTATTATCGGATTGGATGAACTCCATTCCATTACAACTACGTTTGATTAACAATTCTACATTATAACAATAGTCATATGCATTACAACGATTCATAAAAACAGTTCTACATTATAACAATAGTCATCTGCATTACAACATTTCAAAAATACACCTGTTGAGATATCTATTGAGATGTTTGCCACACCTGTTGAGATATCTCTTTGGATGTTTTCCACCCCAGGGAATCTCCTACAGTTGGCTCTTCTCACCAGCGGTGGACATGAATCATCTTTATCTAGTCGGTAGTTTCTACTTCAGGTATGAAGATTTTGTAGTAACTGATGATATTTTCCACCACAACTTGGCACTCTTCATCTTCATTGAAGAAGTTTTCCACCAAGGAGAATCTCCCACAGAGTAGATCTGAACAAAAGATATTAAGTAACACACTCACAATCTCATGCTTCATTGATTTCATTTGGGTTGGAAATATTTGAAGCCCCTCCTTTATATTTATAATAGAAAAGAAACATATTATATTACTTGACACCATTGTCGTGATGAATTGTTACATCGGCGGACAAGTCTGCAGTCTGACTCATCTATTATCCAACTGCTACCATCCCATCAACGGTCAATCTGCATTAATGGATTAATTAAATATATATAATTTCATTGAAGCAATATTTCCAGGAGCGAAGCTTGCTTCAATTAATCAAGCTTCACAATGATTCCATGGAGCGAAGCTTCATCCGCTTCTTAATGAAATTGAAATTACATTTCAACGATGTCAGTTGATAGGTAGTTGATAGGTAGCTTGTGAAGCGCCAAAATATTGGAGATCTCCAAAAGTTGTGTTGTCCCTCCATCATCAGACATGTGTATTGTAGTATCTGTAAGGATATACATTGATTAAAGAGAATTACATTTTTATATTATAAATGTGTACTTCATGTCAATTCCAACTACTACCATCCAATCAATTGTCAATCCGCAATATTGAAGTATATAAAATAATACCTGAGCGAAGCTTACTTTACTTAATCGAGCGGTAACAGAAGAAGCTTTTTTCTCCTATTCGAGCTTCTTTTGATTTACAAATATATTTATTTTTGAGAGAAACATGCTTCACAAAATCGAGCGGTAACAAAAGAAGCTTTCTTCCCCTATTCGAGCTTCTTTTAATTTACAAATATATTTATTCTTGAGCGAAACTTGCTTCACATTATCGAGCGGTAACAAAAGAAGCTTTCTTCCCCTATTCGAGGTTCTTTTATCTTTCAAAAATAATAATACCTGAGCGAAGTTTGCTTCCTTCATTCTAAAGCTCATGTAAACCCACAAACACATTATTGTAAAAATATAAACGACCGAACGTAAATCCATTCACTCTTTTTTTCTGCTCGTTCGCCTACCTTCGTTGTCTCCGTTCGTTCGCCGCTGAAGATTTTTTCCTTTCGAATTCTAGATTTTGTTTTTGCGAAAATGGTAAGACGGGTTTACGGTTTCAAGTGCTGATCTTTTTCGTTTTCTTATTTTTATTCATTTGAATCTAAAAGTTGAATTTATCGTTTTAGAATCAGGATTCAGATAAGAAATTAGTTCCATATACTGAATCGACGACCGAAGTTAAAACAGTAAGGTAATTATACTAATGTTATAAAATTTTCAAATTTGCTTGAATTCTGAGTAAGTAGTTCATCGATTGTATGTAATTATAAATTAATTATCTTTCATTTCAATATTACACACTATAATCTATGTGGTATTCTTAACTTACAAGTCAAGATAGATAAGATGGATACAAGTTACAATCATTTGATGCTTTATCTTTTTATCTAAGTGTGGTATAACTAATATGACCTAGCTCATTATAGATATAAGAGAATTTGTGTGGCTTGATTCTTTTTTTCATTCCCGGTTGGACAACAAAATTATGAAATGTTCATATTTGCTTGATTTCTAAGTTTGTAGTTCATCAATTGTTTTGTCTGAACATATTATACACATGTATGTAAGGTTAAAAAAAAGAAAAGAAAAGCTGAGGCATAAATTACTCCCTCGACACCATTGGACATACTAGCGACAACTACTAATGAAGAACTTATTGAGATACATGTTAAGAAAAAAGAAGAAAGACTCGTGATCATGATGTCAATTTTAAGAGTAGAACCTCTCCATCGGGCCTGCATTACCTAGTTAACATGTTATCAAAAGAACAAAAGGATGCTGTGAGGGACATAGGATTTGGTTTACTTCTTTCACTGGGTATATCAAAATGCCCACTGGAATTCTCACGGTGCATTGTGAGTCTCTTCAATCCCAGAAGGAGGAGCATCGTCCTACATAGTGGAGAGGAAATTCAGATTGATGAAGAGGATGTTCAATGTGTATTGAACATCCCTAGAGGGGAATTAGAAATCGTTGAGTGTGATGGAATTCACTCGGACGACTAGGAGTACAAGGACAATCTCAGGGACTAGAGAGGGAGATGGGGATTCAAGAATAGTGGAGGTCCTTTAATCAATAAAATACCGAAGATAATTCTACATAATACAGTCGGAGACAGTAACTTCAAGATTGACTTCGTTGTGTTTGTTGTATCCAGTTTTTTGTGGACTTCGCAAAATGCACAGTGCAAGTATACCGAAATTACCTAGTAGTAATTATGTATTCTCTTACCCTAACTGTCATCTAAAATGATTTTATCCTCTATAATTTTTATGCAAATTCAAAATATTGAAATCTCTACAGGATGTATCTAAAATTAAAGATTACAAAAGGTGCAAATTTACTTTATAAGGTCTTGTTGAAAGTGTTTTTATGTGGGAAGGAAAAAAGACATCATATTTCCATGGACCACTAACGTTTCTTCTGGTGAGTGTAGAAAATTATATACAGTAGGGTTTAGTTTCATAATTTTTCAAGTATTGTGTAATATATCTTTTTTAATACTAATGTATCAGTTGTGTTACTTGGACCGGGTTGTTGAGTATAAGGTAAATAGTAAGATCTCAAGGAATTTCTCAATTTTGGGATGCTGGAACAACGAGAGAATGTATGACAGGGTGGGTTATGAGGCTGCCCATGGGGGATTTGGACATGGTAGGGTCATTGCTCGCATAGCCATTCCGAGAGACCAAAATGTACAGCCTCAACCACAAGAAACTAGGGTTGACAATCCAAATACTGAGTTGCCGCATACCGAGAAGTCTCCACTAGACCAAAATGTTAAGCCTCATAATGAGCAGCCTCTGAATTAAAAAATTGAGGAACCTCAGACTGTGCAGTTTCGGACTGAGCATCCTAAAAGTGACTACACATCCACTCTTGCCTCATGTTTGAGTAATGTTGTTGGAGCTGCAGAAGTTTTGGCACAAACGACTAAAATTCTAAATGAGGTACAACACTTTAACACAATAGAAATTGTAAAATCTGCTTTTCAGCATCTTTCCCGCTCGTCAACAACCATCCAATCTTGAGGGAAGGATGGGCAAGGAGCCTAGAAGAGACAAAACATCGTCAACCAAGATAACAAGAACATCCTCCCACATCCGAAGCAAACAACGACATGAATACTACCACGGCCGAAGCAAACAACAACATGAACACTCCCACCACAGTCGATGCCGACAATAACATCAACACTCCCACAGCCGAAGCAAACAACGACATCATTACTCCCATGGCCGAAGCAAATAACAACATCATTACCACCACAACCGATGCAAACAACAACATCATTACCACCACAGCCGATGCAAAAAACAACATCATTACCACCACATATGAAGCCAACAACATACGAATTACTCCAGCCTTCATTTTTCCACAAACAGATCCTGGTCCATCAAAGTCATTGAATTTGAGTGGAAAACGTCCCCGAAACCTGAAAACTGATTGGTTAACTGGGGTTATCAAAACCGAAACCAACACTGCATCTCCTCTCTTGTCAGTAGTAAAAACTGAAGGAGAATGCATTTCTATTCTACCACCACCACTTGAACCTACATTGTCTCTTCTACCAAATAATGATGAGCGAATGTGCGACTGGTTTCATGAAATATAATTGCCCCCCGTATTTAAAACCCCCTATTTCGATAACATATTTAGGAAGCTGAATAAATTCAATATATCAAACAAGCAAAAGACAATTGTGAGGTTCATATATGATAAAGGACTAGACCAAACGTAATGTTTCCTCCACATTCTTATTTCATATTTCATTTCAACCTCATTCTCAAACATGTTTTATTGTCTTCTGCAGTGCAATGTTATTTTTTACTGATACACTAACTATCCACCTGACGCGCGCGTACATTATTTTCCTTGTCTGTTGGTCGTTGGGTAGACAGTATGATTGTTGATGTTTGGTCATATTTGTTGAACGACTTGAGCAGGAAAAAAGTAAAAACCACACACAATAAGTTGTTCTTCACAACTGTGATCACCGTATGTTGTCCTAATACTATTTTTTATCAATGACGTTATTAGTGTTAGTATAATACAGACTATGCTGTAAACAGGCTTTTCATATGAATGGGAATGATTCCAAAAAAGCATTCGATTCGAGGTTCTATAATGAATGTAAGAATTTCAAGATGAAAAAAGTATACTACCTCAATGCGGACCTTGTAAGTAAATATGCCGTTGTCTTATCATTGAATAGCATGTACACATCTATGAAATCTTATATGTTTTAATTGTATTTGCAGATATTTTTCCCAATCATTGATCAGGGCCATTTTTACTTGGTTTGCTATAACTTCATAGAAAATGAAATTCAAATAATTGAAAATAGGGAGGTGATAGAATCGCCTTACGAGAAAAGATATAAGAATGTCCTCCTTTTGGTAATACACTAAACTTCTCTTTTCATCATGTTTATTCGCAAAAAAAAAATTGTGTTATTGTACATTACATCATGTTACTCATTATGTACCAGGATTACTACCTCACACAATTTATGGACAAAGTAGACCCCGTTCTTGGTGTAAAGTTCTCGAAGATGGTAATAAAATGTTTGGAATTGTCATGGCAGGATAGAAAGAATATCACGGATTGCAGGGTGTACTGCATGAGACACATGGATACATATGAAGGAAAAATAAAGGGTTGGAGAACTGGCTTCTGCGATAAAAACACACGGCGCTCACGCATAATATCCTTGCGGATGATGTACATATGGTGTATCATCGGGTCGGATCTAAAAAAAAATAAAGGGTACTGTGTACGAGGACTACCAGAAATGGCTTAGTGGATCAAGTTGAAAATGTATACTAATAGGATCGGCTTTATCGATAGAGACAGAGGTCTGGCTAACGATGAAGACTTATGAAAAACGGTTTGAAAGAAATCCTGTTAGGGATTTAATTCGCTTTCTATTCTACGCAAATACTTGTAAACACTTGAAACAGATTCAAGGAGTAATTGTTTACTTGGGTTTGAAGCTCAAGATGAAATATGAAAAGATGACAGAAATGAAAGAACACAATAGTTTGTTTATGGATATTCGGAGAAACTCTCCTACGTCACCCCTTCTTCCAACCACCGGAAGGATTCACTATAATATGATTCGAATCAAATAAAGTTTACACACACTTGGCTTACTATTGAACATAACACTTTCTATTCAATTACAAGATGAAGAAAATCACTCAGCTAAAGGTGTTTTTGATTCTAGCTCTCACTTGATTCCAAGATGATCGAGAGATTTGCAGTTTGTGAGGCAGATTGTCCGTTGTCCTTGAGATTTGTTAAATACTGAGTAGGAGCTAACGGTCGAATCATTTAGAATGATACGTGGCACTCTTCCATTGGAAAGCCTCAATTGTACACAACAGGTTCTGAGCACAAGGATCGTCGCCGTACACCACTGGTAGTGCGCCGAATATTTCATCAGGGATGTACCTGCAAAACAAGTAATGTGAGGAAAATTCTCTTACATGGCATTCGTTGGATGGATGCATATAGCTGTTGTACTGATCTTCACTAGAAAGTGGAGCAGGAGTAGGGTACAGCTATAGCACGTGGGTAGACAAATGCTAGCTTCAAACATACTGCTTAAGCTGAGAATTAGACGTATTTCAGTTAGACGGATTGTGAAAATCAGTCTAATGAAATCAAACATCCCTTTTCAAATAACAGAGTCTATTAGACCACCTGGTCTAATAGAATTAGACTCACGTCTAATTACAATAATCATTAGACTGTACGTCTAACTCCACTGAGTTAGACTACACGTCTAATTCCGGTTCTACCTCAAACTTGTTTGAAGGAGTTAGACTCACGTCTAACTTTCACTTAATTAGACTACACGTCTAATTATCCAATAACCATTAGAATGTACGTCTAATTTTGGTTCTAGCTTAGACTTGTCTAAATGAGTTAGACTCACATCTAACTTTCACTTAATTAGACTACACGTCTAATTATCCAATAACCATTAGACTGTACGTCTAACTCCACTGAGTTAGACTACACGTCTAATTCCGGTTCTACCTCAGACTTGTCTGAAGGAGTTAGACTCACGTCTAACTTTCACTTAATTAGACTACACGTCTAATTATCCAATAACCATTAGACTATACGTCTAACTCCATTGAGTTAGACTACACGTCTAATTCCGGTTATACCTCAGACTTGTCTAAAGGGGTTAGACTCACGTCTAACTTTCACTTAATTATTAGACTACACGTTTAACTCCGATTAGTTAGACTGTACGTCTAATTCCGAATATATTAACTATCCGTCTAATTGCAAGTATATTAGACTACACGTCTAATTCTGTGTACATTAGACTTACGTCTAATTCTGTGTACATTAGACTTACATCTAATTCTATACATTCATTAGACTACATGTCTAACTCCGATGAGTTAGACTGTACGTCTAATTCTATGCATTCATTAGACTACACGTCTAACTCCGATGAGTTAGACTGTACGTCTAATTCTATGCATCTAATGCTAAAATCGGTCTGATGATCATCATTAGAGCTAAATCTTATTGAAATATGATTTCAATACACCTACATCAAAATGCATAACTCATTTCATCATCAAAATCTCAATGGTTAAATTATTTCAACACCTAGTCAAAATAAGTTGAACCAACATATACAAATTGTAAAATTAAATTTCCAAATTTATTTAAGTTGACATTGTATATGAATGAAAATGTGTAGAGATTGTTACAATATAAATGTGAGTTTTTGTTACTTAATAAATGGATGTTCTGAAGGTTTTTCATGAAATATATTTACATCAATATTGTTTTGGAGAGGGAATCTTCGCTCCAATTAATCCTTCACAGAAATGAAGCAATTTGAGGTTCACTAAAATGAAAAATGTAATGAAGTTAGCTTCGCAAGGTTGATTTTATAATTTTATAAACGAAGCTAGTTTCGCACATTTGGTCTTTTAAAAAAAGCGATTCCATATGAATAGAAGAATATGTAAGCGAAGTATGCTTCGATCCAGTCCCTTGCTCAGTTTAATTTTTATTTTTTTTCCTAATTTAAATATAAATAAAAATAATTTTTATTATTCATAATAAATTCAAGCTCACATCAAATAAATATAATAAAAAAATATGATGGTTTCTTTAGAAAACTGAATTCTTAAAATAAGAATTCAAAATAAATAAATAAAAAAGGGTAAAGAGGTTTTGTTGAGAATATATATGTATTAACTGTTTTTACACGAAAGGTGAACTGTCTTTTCATGGCTGTGTTAGGGGTTTTCCATCAGCTTCAGGGGATGAAAATACTAAGGCAAAGTGAGGTTCGCCCGGATAGGCGGGTCTCTTCGTTCCGTTTGAAATGTCTTCCGAGCGAAAGAAGTCTCGCCCGATTCTATAGGATCTCTTCATTCAGTTTGACATGGATCCAGAGCGAAGGAAGTCTCGCCCGATTCCATAAGAATAGAAGGTAATGTAAGCGAAGTATGCTTCGATCTAGTCCCTTGCTCAGTTTAATTTTTATTTTTTTTCCTAATTTAAATATAAATAAAAATAATTTTTTATTATTCATAATAAATTCAAGCTCAAATCAAATAAATATAATAAAGAAATATGATGGTTTCTTTAGAAAACTGAATTCTTAAAATAAAAATTCAAAATAAATAAATAAAAAAGGGTAAAGAGGTTTTGTTGAGAATATATATGTATTAACTGTTTTTACATGAAAGGTGAACTGTCTTTTCATGGCTGTGTTGGGGGTTTTCTATCAATTTGAGGGGATGAAAATACAAAGGCAAAGTGAGGTGCGCCCGGATTGGCGGGTCTCTTCGTTCCGTTTGAAATATCTTCCGAGCGAAGGAAGTCTCGCCCGATTCTATAGGATCTCTTCATTCCGTTTGACATGGATCCGGAGCGAAGGAAGTCTCGCCTGACTCCATAAGAATAGAAGGTAATGGAAGCGAAGTATGCCTCGATCCATTCCCTTGCTCAGTTTAATTTTTATTTTTTTTCCTAATTTAAATATAAATAAAAATATTTTTTTATTATTCATAATAAATTCAAGTTCACATCAAATAAATATAATAAAGAAATATAATGGTTTCTTTAGAAAACTGAATTCTTAAAATAAGAATTCAAAATAAATAAATAAAAAAGGGTAAAGAGGTTTTGTTGAGAATATATATGTATTAACTGTTTTTACACGAAAGGTGAACTGTCTTTTCATGGCTGTATTGGGGTTTTCCATCAGCTTGAGGGGATGAAAATACTAAGGCAAAGTGGGGTTCGCCCGGATAGGCGGGTCTCTTCGTTCCGTTTGAAATGTCTTCCGAGCGAAGGAAGTCTCGCCCGATTCTATAGGATCTCTTCATTCCGTTTGACATGGATCCGGAGCGAAGGAAGTCTCGCCCGATCAATAGGTTTTCATTAAATCATTGATTTGTTCATTGTTTTATATCAACCATCATGCATATAATGGTTTCAATTCAAACTTACAAACATATAAATTTCAACTTTCACATGAAATTGGAATTCGAGAGTTGAGATGACAAAAGAACAGTGAAAGGAGTATCGGCGTCAATGCTGAAAGTTTCGTCCCATTGTTGAGGAGTTGAGAATTGAGTAGTTATCGTTGTTGGCATTACTTTTGATAGCTGAAACGGTATATCAATTTAAAAGTTGTTGATATATGAAGAGTAATAACCCAATTAGTAAACTAGTTAAACGATCAATTATATACCGGGTTTATTGTTGATACCATTGTTTTTCTTGTTGTTTTTCTTTTTATTGAATTCTTCTATAGTCCACTTTTCCTTCTTTTACCAGACTTCGTTGTCATCTTAGTTTTCATTCCTTTCGCTCGAACGGGGACACCCTCAGCAGAACCTGATATAACTGGTGGTGTTTGTGTATTTGTATACTCTTGTAATTTTTTATCCACATACTTACATTGGCTAAGCATAATTTCTTTTACATGCCTATATGTGTCCTCTCTTTCAGCTCACTTTGTAAATAAATGCATGGACAAGCCACACAAATCTCTGTATCTTTTGTGTTGAAGCTCACTCGGATCAACATTACTGTTGTCCACTAATGGATCCGTTCTAAAATACCCATCTTTGGCGGTTCTTGTCCACCTCTTTAATATCAACGTAGGAGGAATCTTCAACATGTCAATCGTTGTGAAAATCTTTATAATGTGAGCACACAAAATACCTCAAAATTCAAATTTATAACAGCTACACTCAATATTATCATCATTCTTGTGTACTGTAACTGTGTGAGGGTATCTTCTAGTGTGGGAGGTTACTTTATATTTTTTGTGTGTGTCGACATCCTCTAACATTTCCACACCACAATAATGCGACATAAACCATTGTTGTTCAAACCACTTAAATACTCTGGAGTGTAAACATTGCATACATCCTTTAAGATCAAAACTAGATAGTTCAGATTTGGTTGACTGGTAATTGATTTGAAATCATCCTTCAACACATCATATCTTCTTTCGTCAATTAGTCTTTCAAAGTGTTTGAAAAATTCTAAGAACTTGTGTTTGTAGGAGCAATACTTTTTTAACATACTATTCATGCTCTCACTTCTCTGTGTTGTCGTCATATCAGCACAAAACATATGTCGTCCATACACTAATGCCAACTTTCGCCTAATGCTAAATATACGCTTCAACTATTCGTTGTTTTCAAGCCCGTAGTTTGTCAACATTTGATCCCATGCTTCAAGAAACTCTACCTCTTCATCAAAATCATATATATACGTGAAGAAAAATCCCTCGAAAATTCTCTGAAATTATAAAACACAAAGCTTAGATGTATGACTGCATTTTGAAATATGTGCCAAATACAGAGCCGATGATTTGTTTCGGGCCATGTAGACACTAAGGCCTTGGCCATGGCCGCGTCTTGATATGTAAGAATTGTTATAGGTTTTTTCCCACGCATAGCTGTGGTGAAAGTATCAAACAACCATTCAAAAGTCATAGCAGTTTCATCGTACAATAGAGTTGCACCAAAAATAATAGATTGTTTGTGATGATTCACACCTACAAAAAGAGCGACTGGACGACCTTCCTTATTCTTCTTGTAGGTTGTGTCGAAACATACAACGTCTCCGAAGTATGAATAATCAGATCGCATGTTGGAATCACACCAAAAAATATTCGTTATCAATTCGTCCACATCAAGTTGAAAAGCATTATAAAAACCTGGATCGTCCAATTGATTTTTCTGCAAATACTCTAATACACCCCCTGTATCCCCAAAATTACACTCTATGGTTCTTTTTTATCGCAAGTAATTCTTGTAATCTTCAGGAATAAAACCAAGATTGTCCATGCCATCGATTTGTTTGGCCATTAGAGCATGTGATGTCTTTGGAGGAATTCCCATATTATTTGCCATCTCAATGTGTAAGCCTGCAGCTACAGAAATATTCCTATGGCATCTATATAGGTGAGTTTTCTTTGGACTTGCAAGAGGATGACAATGCTCACTAATAAAAGTTATCACTTCAAATTTTCCATTTGCTGCCCTTTTTATCCTCAATTTTGCTTCACAACCGAACCTGGTTAAGGAACAACTACGTTTCACATAAACATCTCGTTTGTCTTTTCCCCTTTCACCTTGTGCACTACAACAAAAAACTCTATCCAGTAAAAAACCATCTTTGTCATCATGTTTTGAACTGCGCCTTATCCCAAATCCTATTATTTTAGTGTATGCTAAATAGAATTCGTAGGCATCTTCTTCCCTCTCAAATTCTCGACCTAAATGTGGAATCAAGTTGGCTGCGATGTCCTCCAAAGATTCGCCGTTTTCATCGAAATTCAATTGACGCCGACAACTCGCAAATTCGCTGGTCAATTATAGAACGTGAAAATTCATCTCAACAAAATATGAAGATGCTTGTAAAATGAATCAAATATAAGTGATAATCGCTTCACTTCACTAGTATTTACAGAAATCTAATAAGTGAAGAGCGCTTCACTTCACTAGTATTTACAGAAATCCTATAAGTGAAGAGCGGTTCACTTAACTAGTATTTATAGATGTGAAATAAGTGAAGAGCGCTTCACTTTACCAGTATTTACAGATATCCTATAAATGAAGAGCGCTTCACTTCAATATGAATAAAAATATCCTATAAGTGAAGAGCGCTTCACTTCAATATTAATAGAAACATCTTATAGTATTAGAGAAATCAAACATAATAGTATACCTCAAATCATGATTATCAGTCTCGTTCATGTGGATTCCTTCCTGATAACAAGAACATAACTGTTCATTTCTACTCAAAAAAGAAACAAAACGATATAAAGAAAACTTGAAAAAGAATATGACAGTAATTTCACGTACCATTGTCACAAGAAGATTAATCAAATTGGAATATGGATTATTGGAAGATATTAATCTTGAAGGATTGACACATTCCAGCGAAGAAAATTTGAAATACTGCTTCACCAGAGAGAGAGAATCGTACAACGCTAGCCGGCATGGATGCATGGCAGCATTAAATGTGTTAGGTGGGTGAAGTGACTTGATAATTTTTGGATAATAATAATAAAATAAATAACATTATCATTATAAATTAATGTTAATCAATGTCAGAGATAGAAAAGATTGCTTCACAATTTTTCATAATTCAAAAACATGTATAACGTTTCACATTTAATTGAAATCTTTAAATAATACTTTACGTTACATGCTTCTTTCGTGTTCATAGATTTAATATTTGTTAATTTTCATATTAAAAATTCATTCCATTATTCATATTGTTCTTATAAATTTAAGAAATACTGTTTAAAACTGCAATAATAAGAACAAAAGTCACCAATCTATTAGATTAGATCACAATGGTAAACAACTAAGTAAAATATTCAGTAAAATATTCCAATAGATTCAATTATTCTTCATAAATTCCAATGCAAATATTCAGTAAAATACAATTCTAAGTAAACAAAGGATGCAAATCATAAGAAGCAATGGATTCAAGTAATCTTGTGTGAGGAACACCATATTCATCCAAATATGCCGACAAAGGATTCACTGCCTCAAATACCTAAATCAGCTCATTAACATCGTGCTGAGACTTATCGTATACAACTATAGTTTTTCGTCCTCGGGCTCATAAAATAGATTCTCCATTTCTCTAATGGTACCTCCTCCAGCAATTACAAACCCTATGACATCCTGTCGAACAGTTTCGGCAGCTGAAAAACTAACAAACAAAACAATTTCAGTTATCATGGAAAATAATTAAGATATAGATGAGGAATCAGACCAAATTCCACAATTAAGATATAAATGAGGAATTAGACTAAACTTACATTGTTCAAAGACCGTAGTCTACCAGCTCTTGGACCGCCCAAGGTCCCATGATAATCTTGCTGAACCTCGTACGGTTCCTTGTCAACGTAAGTTCTTGATTCCAAAGATGA
Organism: Impatiens glandulifera; assembly: GCF_907164915.1. NCBI lineage: Eukaryota > Viridiplantae > Streptophyta > Magnoliopsida > Ericales > Balsaminaceae > Impatiens > Impatiens glandulifera. The sequence continues at coordinate 22,205,027 of NC_061868.1, forward strand.
TTTTATCCCTGAAAAAAAACATTTGTATTTAGTTTTCTATATGTGAAATTTAATATTGAGTTAGCTTAACTAATAGTTAGTCTCACAATCAATTTTGAGGACCCATCTCCCGTTCAATATTGCCTTTAAGAATTTGATAGATCGACAACATCCACCATTTTCATCAGTGGAAGCTATGACATGGGTTACATCGTCTGTCCACCTCATTGACACCATCGCACCATAGAGGTCAGCGTATTGAATCATCATCGCCTGTGTAAAAACTATAATATTATCTTATAAACATGGCAATTTCAATGAAAACTTACATAATATGGACAAAATGGTTATAGGTCAAGAATAGTATTGTATCTTCATGAGGTAATGCATTTGGGCAAAAAATCCAATCTTTGCCTATAGAATTGATAGCGTTGTTTCTAGCTTGCATATCAAAAAAAATATGCTTTGTTAATATAAAAAATAAGTTCTCACTAAATCAGTAACTAGGGTTTCATAGAAATAATATAAAAAACCATAACCCTAACCCTAAAACTAGGTTTTCCTAAATACGAATGATTATCATTGAACGTGAAAATGTTGGAGTAGGGTTTCTTAAATATGAACGAAAAGAAAAAGAAAAAACTACTATTTTGGTGTACGTACCATTGTCGAGATGTGAAGATCGAACCTTCTGGTCTAGACGTAGACAGAGGAGCTGGATTCGAATCTCCGTGAAAGGAGGATAAAACTGGAGGGAGAGAGAGAGAGAAATCGGACGGAAGTGATTATTATTATAATGATATTAGGGTTTATATATATTTAAGTTGTTCATACAAGTGATGTAAACATCGCTATGTAACTCTTCAAACGAAGTATGCTTGATGAAAAAGAGTCTATTCATTTTGTTTCAAATGGCGGATGGAAAGCGTCTCTTCATTTCGTTTTACATGGGACGATGAAAGCACCGCTCGAATATTCTATTCATTCGAGTTTACATTGATCCTGGGCGATGAAAGCACCACCCGAAAAGCATCTCTTCATTCGGTTTTACATGGCTCATGGGCGATGAAAGCACCGCTCCAAAAAGTCTCTTTATTTCGTTTTATATGGGGCGATAGAAGCACGGCTCGAAAAGCGTATCTTCATTCGGTTTTACATGGCTCATGGGCGAAGGATGCTTAGCGGAAAATTTATAAATTATATTTTATTTAAAAATAAAGTAATTGAAGAAAGTATGCTTCGTTCCCGTCCTTTGATGAGTATAATTTTTTAATTTTTTTTCTAATTAAAAAATGAATAAATTTGGTGAATTTGAAAACATTTACATGCATCGGTAAATGTTTTTACATAAAAGGTGAACTTTCTTTTCATGGACTTATTGGGGGTTTTACATGAGCATCAGGGTAAGAAAATACCTAAGGCTAAGTGTTATTCGCCCTGAAAAATTGCGGACATGTTCATTCCGTTTACATGGCTTCTGAGCGAAGGAAGTTTCGTCCGATTCTATGAAGTAAATGAAGCGAAGTATGCTCCGTTCCCGTCCTTTGATGAGTATAATTTTTAATTTTTTTTCTAATTAAAAAATAAATAAATTTGGTGAAATTGAAAATATTTACATGCATCAGTAAATGTTTTTACATAAAAGGTGAACTGTCTTTTCATAGAATTAATGGGGGTTTTACATGAGCTTCAGGGTAAGAAAATACCTAAGGCTAAGTGTGTTTCGCCCTGAAAAAAGGCGGACCTGTTCATTCCGTTTTACATGGCTTATGAGCGAAGGAAGTTTCGTCCGATTCTATGAAGTAATTGAAGCAAAGTATGCTTCGTTCCCGTCCTTTGATGAGTATAATTTTTTAATTTTTTCTAATTAAAAAATAAATAAATTTGGTGAATTTGAAAACATTTACATGCATTAGTAAATGTTTTTTACATAAAAGGTGAACTGTCTTTTCATGGACTTATTGGGGGTTTTACATGAGTTTCAGGGTAAGAAAATACCTAAGGCTAAGTGTGTTTTGTCTTGAAAAAAGGTGGACCTATTCATTTGGTTTTATATGGCTTCTGAGCGAAGGAAGTTTCGTCCGATTCTATGAAGTAATTGAAACGAAGTATGCTTCGTTCCCGTCCTTTGATGAGTATAATTTTTTCATTTTTTTTCTAATTAAAAAATAAATAATTATGGTGAATTTGTGTATATACATGAATCAAAAAATGTTTTTACATGAAATGTGAACTGTCTTTTCATGGATGTGTTGGGGGTTTTACATGAGCTTCAGGGTAACAAAATAACTAAGGCTAAGGGTGTTTCGCCCTGATAGGCGGACCTCTTCATTCTGTTTTGCATGGAACCTAGCGAATGAAGTTTCGCTCCGTATCTCATATCTGTATATTGTGATTACTTGGCGCCTGAAGCGAAATGAGCTTCGCTCAGAAGTGATACCTGCATTCGTTTTGAAATGGAACCCAAAGGAAAGGAGCTTGACTCCAAACGTTAAATAGAATTCCGTTAACGGCGTTTGGGTAAACCCGGATAAAATTCCGGATTCCGGATACTCCCTCCCGCCCATCAACCCAACTTTGCTTTATTATTAAAATAATGTTCATAAGATTTCATTGCTCAGCAACAGTGGAACACTGAAATCGGCAGCAGAAGATCCGGCTTCAATGTGGTATATAATGTTCGAATAAGATTTGCGTAATTTCGATTCAATTGAAATAATTTTTATAATGTAAAACCAATCTTATTTTAGATTATATTAAATGACATAAAAAAAATCATTCAAATTGACATGTAATCACATGAAATAATATAAATAAATTAAAAAAAACTCATCGTAAATTCAAATATGATTATATTATTTTTTAATCTCAAATAAACTCTAATAATAAATAAAATTACTCGATTTTCATAGAATATCCTTAAAATGAAAGAAAAATCATGTCTCAAGATGATTTATATTATGTTGAGATGAGTTTACTTATTAAAAACTAATCTATCTAACATAAAATAATAAATTATTGTGTATAATATTAGAATAAGGTTTGGCATAATTTTAATTCAATTAAGATGAGTTTTGTAATAAAAAATCATTCTTATTTTGGATTAAAATAATTAAAAATAATAATGCAATTTGGCATAAAATTACATGAAAGATCTAAAAATATATTAAGAAAACTAACCGTAATTTTGTATACGATATAATTATTTTTTAAACCCCAAAATCCCTGTAATTAAAAATAAAAGTACTCGATTTTCTTATAATTTTCCAAAATGAAAAAGGTTTTCATAAAATGAATAATAATGAGTTGAGAAACATTTTACGTATTAACAACAAATCTAACATAGAATAATACAATATGGTGTATAATGTTCGAATAAAATTTGCGTAATTTCGATTCAGTTGAAATAATTTTTATAATATGAAACCAACATTATTTTAGATTAAATTAAATGGCATAAATCAAAATCATTCAACTTGACATGAAATCACAAGAAATAATTTAAATAAATTTTTAAATCTCATTGTAAATTCAAATACCATCATTTTATTTTTTATTCCCAAATAAACATACATACAAGTACTCGATTTTCTTAGAATATCACAAATGAAAGAAAACAAATGTCTCAAAATTATTTAAATTGTGTTGAGATGAGTTTACTTATTAAAAACAAATCTATCTAATATAAAATAATAAATTATTGTGTATAAAATTAGAATAAGGTTGTTCATAATTTTGATTTGATTAAGATGACTTTTGTATTACAAAATCATTCTCATTTTGGATTAAAATAAATAAAAATAGTAATGCAAATTGACCTAAAATTACATGAAATATCTTAAAATATATTAAAAAAATAATAGTAATTTCGTATACAATAGGATTATTTTTTAAACCCAAAAATCACTATAATATAAATTAAAGTACTAGATTTTAATAAAATATTCCAAAATGAAAAAGGTTGTCATAAAAAGAATCATAATAAGTTGAGAGAAACATTTTATGTATTAATAACAAATCTAACATAGAATAATACAATATTGTATTTAATGTTCGAATAATATTTATGATAATTTAGATTAAGTTGAGATAATTATTATATTACAAAACTACTTTTATTTTAGATTTTATTAAATGACGTAAATCAAAATTATTTAATTTGACATAATATCACAATAAATAATTTAAATAAATTAAAAAAAAACTGATTGTTTTTTCAAATAAGATTAAATTATTTTTTAAACCTTAATAAACTCTTATAATAAATAAGAGTACCTGATTTTTTTAGAATATCCTAAAAATGAAAAAAAAAACATCTCTAAAAATGATTTATATTGTGGTGAGATGAGTTAATTATTAAGAAGAAATATATCTAACATAAAAAAATAAATTATTGTGTATCATATTAGAATAAGGTTTGTCATAATTTTGATTCGATTAAGATGGATTTTGTATTATAAAATCATTCTTATTTTCGATTAAAATAAATAAAAATAATAATGCAATTTGACATAAAATTACATGAAATATGTTAAAATATATTAAGAAAACTAACCATAATTTTGTATACAATAGTATTATTTTTTAAACCCGAAAATCACTATAATTAAAAATAAAAATACTCGATTTTCTTATTATATTACAAAATGCAAAAGGTTTTCATAAAATAAATCATAATGAGTTCATGAAGAAGAGCCAACCGACCAACTCATACAACTACAACTACGGTGATAAATCTAACGTTTGATGTTTTAATTGCAATACATTAAGTCATTACAGGTCAGAGTGCAGAAAACCGAGAAGAGATGACCAGAAACCAGATGATCACAACCAGAGAGATGATCATCAGCAAAACGGTCAAGGCAAAGAGATTCAAAAAGCGTTAATAGCTGATGATGGTGGGAGCTTGTGGGAACATACCGATTCGGATAGCGATGATGAAGGGATCTCTTGTCTCGTGGCAAATGAAGAACATGTATTTGACTTCTCTTATGAAGAATTTACCCGAGAAGATTTGGTTACTATACTCAATGACATGGACGTTGAGTATAAGCACCTATCAACTCTTGTACCGACCTAATTGAACTTTCAGACCGCTGAACCGAGCAAAACTAAAATCGGCAAACCGAGTGAAATTCAGATTGTTGGAATAATTAAACTATCCGCTGAGAATGAGAAGCTCAAGGAGACAGTTCAATCGTTGACCGAAGAAAATGAACGAACTAAATATGTGATGGCTGTGTGAAAGAGATCTAGAGATGTTGTGAGCCATATGACGAGTCATCAAAGACCATTTAATTGTAAATTCGGTCTACGCTATGACCACTACAATTCAGGTAAATCTAAACCTTCCAACCGCCAAGGGTTGAATCTTAGTAAAGATAAGTTTCCTTTTATAAACTTTGTGAAGAGTTCATCCCCCAATAGTGAAACAAGCCATGATTCAAAACTAGCAAAGGAACTAACATATGTAGGACCAACCGACACTTCAAGATGGCTTCATACTAAGAGAAGGAAAACCATCCGGCCGATTAGGATAGAGTATGAAAGATATTCAAATGGGACCTATCAAAGATCACCACGACATAATGAGGTAACCATAAGTAGACAGAGAGTTGTCAAGCCTGGTAAAAGTAGAACTATTAAAACTATCACATGGAAACTCATCCGATTAATGAAAGTATGGATTCCCAAAGGACTAATTAACCGCGGACCCAAGTGAATGTGGGTACCAAAAATGTGTAAATAGTTGAATTTTGCAGGTCAAACAGATTAAACGGCTGGAGAATTCGGAATGGTACTTGGACAACGGCTGTTCTAGGCATATGACATGAAACGACAAGCTAAATTGTGCAAGAATCTAGTTCAATGATAGTATTTAGTGACAACTTCAAAGGTAAAGTTGTGGGAAATGGTAAGATTGTCCATGACAACCTAACAATAAATAATGTACTTCTTGTTGAAAATCTGCACTTCAATCTGCGAAGTTTTAGTCAAATGTGTGATGTACGGTATACGGTAGAATTTCATACACATGCATGCTTATTTAAGAATTAACAAGGTAATATCTTACTGACATGAAAAAGGTTAGGAAACATTTACAAAGTAGACTGGAAAAACTAAATGTGATAACTCGGTTTACATGATAGCTAAGAATGATCAAAATTGGCTTTGGCATAAAAGATTAAACCACTTGAACTTCAAAATAATTAATTATATATGCACTAAAGAATTAGTTCAGGGAATTCCCAACATGAAATTTGCTAAAGATAAAATATGTTCATCATGTCAAATGGGTAAACAGATAAAATCTATTTTCAAAAGTAAAGGAAAAACTCAATCAAGCCGATGTTTAGAATTACTTCATGCGGACTTATTTGGACCGGTCAGGTCACTAGCCTAGGAGGAATGCACTATACCATTTTAATTATTGATGATTATTCTAGATATACTTTGGTTATATTTTTGGTATCTAAAAATCAAGCTAATCAAAATCTGATCAAAATGCTTAGAAGAGTACAAAATGAAAAATCAATACGTGTAAATAAAATTAGAAGTGATAGAGGTACATAAATTAATAATAGTACATTAACTACATTTTTTGTAGAATCCGGCATTAGAAACGAGTTGTTTAGTGTTAGAACCCCTCAACAAAATGGACTGGCCGAGATAAGAAACCGAACTCTCAAGAAATCCGCAGATCCATGATAGCCGATTCGGGTGTTGCTCAAAAATTTTGGGCCGAGGCTATCAACACTGCATGTTATACTCAAAATAATTTCGATTAATTTGAAAAAATTATTATATTACAAAAGCTAATCTTATATTAGATTATATTAAATGATGTAAATCAAAAACATTCAATTTGACATAAAATCACAATAAATAATTTAAATAAATTAAAAACAAAACTCATTGTTTTTTCAAATACTATTAAATTATTTTTTAAACCTTAATAAAAACTAATACTAAATACAAGTACCCAATTTTCTTAGAATACTTAAAAAAAACATGTCTCAAAATGATTATAAATATTTTGTTGAGATAAGTTACTTATTAAAAACAAATATATCTAACATAAAATATAAATTATTGTGTATAATATTTGAATAAGGTTATCCATAATTTTGATTCGATTAGGATGACTTTGGTATTACAAAATAATTCTTATCTTGGATTAAAATAAATAAAAATAATAATGCAATTTGACATTAAATTACATGAAATATCTTAAAATATATTAAGAAAACTAATAATAATTTCGTATACTCTAAAATTATTTTTTAAACCCCAAAATCACAGTCATTAAAAATAATAAAAATAAAAGTACTCGAGTTTCTTATAATACTCCAAAATGTAAAAGGTTTTCATAAAATGAATCATAATGAGCTGAGAAATATTTTATGTATTAATAACAAATCTAACATAAAATTATACAATATGGTATATAATGTTGAATAAGATTTGCGTAATTTCGATTCAGTTGAAATAATTTTTGTAATATAAAACTAATTTATTTTAGATTATATTAAATGACATAAATCAAAATCATTAAACTAAACATGAATTCAAAAACATAATTTAAATAAACTTAAAAAACTTATCATAATTTCAAATACAATTATATTATTTTTTAATCCCAAATAAACTCTACTAATAAATACACGTACTCGATTTTTTTTAGAATATCCCAAAAATGAAAAAAAAAACATGTCTTAAAATGATTTATATTGCGTTGAGATGAGTTTACTTATTAAAAACAAATCTATCTAACTTAAAACAATAAATTATTTTGTATTATATTAAAATAAGGTTTCCATAATTTTGATTCGATTAGAATGACTTTTGTATTACAAAATTAATCATATTTTGGATTAAAATAAATAAAAAATAATAATGTAATTTGTAATATAATCACGTGAAATATCTTAAAATATATTAAAAAAACTAATAGTAATTTCGTATATGATAAGATTATTTTTTAAACCCCAAAATCACTGTAATTAAAAATTAAAGTACCTGATTTATTACAATAGTCCAAATTTAAAAAGGTTGTCATATAATGAATCATAATAAGTTGAGAGAAACATTTTATGTATTAATAACAAATTTAAAATAAAATAATACAATGTGATATATAATGTTCGAATAAGATTTGCGTAATTTCGATTCAGTTGAAATAATTTTTATATTATAAAAAAAATCTTATTTTAGATTATATTAAATGACATAAATCAAAATCATTCAACTTGACATGAAATCATATGAAATAATTTAAATAAATTAAAAAAACTCATCATAAATTCGAATACAATTATATTATTTTGTAATCCCAAATAAACTCTAATAATAGGATCAGCGACACCAATAGAGACGGGGTCTGCTATTGATGACGAATTAGACTCGAGAAGTGGCTTCGTGAAGATTTCAGCCACTTCAGACTGTTGAATGTCATATGCTATGTTCGAGCAGCCGGCTGTCTAGATGTCGTCTTTCTCTTGCAAGTTGTTTTCCTGTTTTACCTGCATTTAAAGACAATAAATCTGGTTCCCAATTTTCTTTGGGTCCATGGCTTATTAGTCCCTTGGGAATCCATACTTTGATTATTTTTATGGATTTCTCATGTTGTGTTATGATCGGTGAGTATTATTTAGCCTTAGCAGACGTCTTCCTACTAGCAGATGAACCCTTAACTTTTGAGAATGGTTTTTGTCTTAAACTCCTTGACTTCTTGAAAGGTTTTAATATGCCAGACTTCTTGGCTACTTCCATCTTAAGTTTCAGCCAGCTAATAGTTGGCGGAACATGAATAATCTCATCCTTTAAGGTTAGCTCATCACAGCTTGGATCAGTTCCATTATCTGTTAAGCTTCCTTTGACGAAGTTTATAGACTTAAACTTGTCAGTTTCTGGGTTTAACTTTTTACAAGACTTGTCTGAGTCATTGCTATTAAATCCTAAATTGGATTTGCATCCGACAGGCCTTAGCATACTTATCTGTTGTCTGACTGTATCTCCAGACTTCATCTAGGAACTGACCACATATGCCAAACGTTGGTTTTCAGAAAACAGAGTTTGAATATTTTCCTTGAGCTTCTCATTCTCAAATTAGAGCTCAACCATTTTGTTTTCAAAAACTTCATAATCATTGTTTTGAGATGAAGAAGAACTATCAGATTTGTTTTACAAATTTAGTTCATCAAAAGAGTGTGACAATTTTTTGTACTCAATGAACATGTAATTGAGTGCATCCACTAATTCATCTCGTGTAAACTCTTCTGGAGAGAAATCACATACCTCAGATTCCTTAGAGTTTTCTTCTTCTCTTTCTATGAAGCAAGTTACCTCTTCATCATCACTATAATTGAATGATGAATCATCTGAGTCGCTGTCGGCCCACTTGGCTTTGCTTTCAGCCGCCATGAGAGTCTTCAGCTCTTTCTTGTTCTTTTTCTCATCTTTCTTTTTCTCATCAAGCTTCAACTTGCTGTTTCCTTCCTTAAAGTGTCTATTCTTCATGAATTTGCATATTTTCTTCATGAAAAGAGCCATGGCATCGCTGCTAATCTACATAGAAGCAGCCTTCACAAAAGTGTTAGTAGATGGCTCTTTAACCGTCACCAATGCCTTTGTTATGATGGTGGATGTGGGGTGCGCTTCTTCATTTCTATAGTTCAACTCGAACTCATAGGCCTTCAGATCAGCCAGCAATTCAAAGAGCTCCATCTTATTGAGGTATTTAGACTCCCTCTTCGCCATCGTCTTAATATCCCACTCTCTGGGCAAAGCACGCATGACCTTAATCGTAACCTCTATGTTGTTGTAAGTCTTGCCTAGAGTGGATAGAGAAGTGATAACCTTACTGAATCTTTCATCGAAATCAGTCATCGTCTCTCCAGGATGCATCTTGAACTTATTGAACTGTTGTGTGGAAACCATGAGTCTCTTTTCTATGGTTTGTTCGTTGCCCTCACACAGTCTAGTCAGCTTCTCTCAAATATCTTTGGTAGTGGGACATGTGATGATCTTGTGTACCATGTTATCATCCAATATCTTGTAGATGTTGTCTTTTGCTATGTTGTCGAGGTTGTTCTTTCTTTTATCTCCACTGGTCCACTCAGAACTAGCCTTCTCAATCTTTATCGGACCGTTGGTGATAACAAACCACATGTCATCATCTATGGCAGCTAGATGAGCGTGGACTCTTGCCTTCCACACGACATAGTTTTCATCTAAAAACATGGGAACATTGTTGATGATAGCCATATACATGATTCAAATTCCTTATAAGCTTGAGAATAGAAAACGAGGCTCTGATACCAATTGATAGGATCGGCAGCACCAATAGAGACGGGGGTATACTATTGATGACGACTTCGGATAAACGGTTTGATAGAAATCCTGTTAGGGATTAATATCTCTTTCTATTCTTCGCAAATCCTTCGAACTCTTGAAACAAATTCAAGTGCGGAAATGTTCGTCGGATTTGAAGCTTTGAACTAGTGGAAGATGAATGGCAGAAAGTAAAGAACACTTGAAGTTGTTTATAGATGTTCAGAGCAACTCTCTTACGTCACCCCTTCTTCCAACCACCATAGGTATTTCACTATACTTCTTTGAATCAAATACAGTTCACTAATCTAGTTAACTCTCTGTTAAACAAATAAATATTTTTTCAACTTACAACACTGAAGTTTTCTTACAGAAAAGTCATTATATAATTACAATGTATTCACATCTATATGATAAGTGAAATGTTTGATTTCGGGATCTTTCTTGAAAAAAAAATGAATGAAGCAGCTCTCTCTCTTATATATTCAGCCAGCAATTTGTCTGCTGTCTTAGGCAACAATTTATTCTTGAAAATCTTCAACGGTCAAATCCTTCTTTTGGACACATGTCATCTTTCCGTTGGATGTACTATCCATGAGGTACTGGGTAGTACAACAGGAAAAGGTTCTTGAGATCGTGGTAGTACAATGCAGTACAGACAATTTGAATTATGGAAAACGTGATAGTTATTCATTTGATGAGCTCTGCTGCCATCTGTCTGTATAACTCTACTACCAGCTATCAGCTGTCTATAAAACTCTACTACCCGCTGTCTGAAAGAGCATCTAACTTTAGATGCCCAACCTCTAGACGTCTATCTTCCTTCAGATACCATCTGCTTATCTTAGATGCCCATCTGATCATCTTGGCCGTCCATCTACTATACGCCCCATCTAACCACGCTGTAGACGCCCCATCTATTAGACGCCCACATATAGCTACGCGCGTTGACTTTAAACTATGCCTGTAAATTAACAAAAATCTAATTAATAATTATGCGTCTAGTAAGATTTGAACCCAAGTCACCAGCATGACAGGCAAGTATACTTACCACTAAATCACAGACTATGTTAATATCTAAATATATATTTTTATATTTGATATGACTAACAATTATTGAACTTAGTTTTATCCATTTATTATCAAAAACCATTTCATCAATCATCAAATCAAAATTGTTAAGTTATTTTAAATCGATTAAAAATCTTAACCCAACAATTTCTCCCTTTTTAATTATTTAAACTAAATTATCAAAACCAGTTTAAACATTTAAAAATCTTAACCCAACAATTTCTCTCTTTTTGATTATTTAAACTAAATTATCAAAACCAGTTTAAACATTAAAAATCTAAACCCATCAAAAAATAATATAATCGTATTTGAATTTACGATGAGTTTTTTAAATTTATTTAAATTATTTCAGATGATTTCTTGTCAAGTTGATTGATTTTGATTTATTTCATTTAATATAATCTAAAATAAGATTGGTTTTATATTATAAAAATAATTTCAACTGAATCGATATTTGGAAAATCTTATTCGAACATTATATTACATATTGTATTATTTTATGTTAGATTTGTTATTAATACATAAAATATTTCTCTCAACTTATTATGATTTATTATATGACAACCTTTTTAATTTTGGAATATTGTAATAAAATCGGGTACTTTAATTTTTAATTACAGTTATTTTGGGGTTTAAAAAATAATCTTATCGTATACAAATTTACTATTAGTTTTCTTAATATATTATAAGATATTTCACGTAATTAAATTATATTATTATTTTTTATTTATATTAATCCAAAATAAGAATGATTTTGTAATACAAAAGTCATTCTAAACAAATCAAAATTGTGGAAACCTTATTTTAATATTACACACAATAATTTATTATTTTAAGTTAGATAGATTTGTTTTTAATAAGTAAACTCATCTCAACGCAATATAAATTATTTTAAGACATGTTTTTTTTTTCATTTTTGGGATATTCTAAAAAAATCGAGTACTTGTATTTATTATTAGAGTTTATTTTGGATTAAAAAATAATATAATTGTATTTGAAATTATGATATGTTTTTTAAATTTATTTAAATTATTTATTTTATTTTCATGTCTAGTTGAATGAATTTGATTTATGTCATTTAATATAATTTAAAATAAATTAGTTTTATATTATAAAAATTATTTCAACTGAATCGAAATTACGCAAATCTTATTCAACCATATTGTATTATTTTATGTTAAATTTGTTATTAATACATAAAATATTTCTGAACTCATTATGATTCATTTTATGAAAACCTTTTACATTTTGGAATATTATAAGAAAATCCAGTGATTTTGGTGTTTAAAAAATAATCTTATCGTATTCAAAATTACGATTAGTTTTCTTAATATATTTTAAGATCTTTCATGTAATTTTATGTCAAATTGCATTATTATTTTTATTTATTTTAATTTGAAATAAGAATAATTTTGTAATACAAAAATCATCTTAATAGAATCAAAATTATGAAAAACCTTATTAATATATTATACACAATAATTTATTATTTTATATTAGATAGATTTTTTTTTTAATAAGTAACTTATCTCAACACAATATTTTTAATTATTTTGAGACATGTTTTTTTTTCATTTTTTGGGTATTCTAAAAAAATAGGGTACATATTAAGGTTTAAAAAATAATTTAATAGAAGTTTGGGATGATATTGTTTTTTATGGCAACACTCTCATACAATAAGTACCAGATAATTTAAGGTTTAAAAAATAATTTAAAGTTTCAAATTCGATTTAATTATTTTTTAAACCTTAATAAGTACCAGATTTTTTTAAAATACCCCAAAAATAAAAAACAAATATATCTCAAAATGATTAAAAATATTATGTTGAGATGAGTTATTTATTAAAAACAAATATATCTAACATAAAATAATAAATTATTTTGTATAATATTAGAATAAGGTTTGTCATAATTTTGATTCAATTAAGATGAGTGTTGTATTACAAAATCATTCTTATTTTGGATTAAAATGAATAAAAATAATAATGCAATTTGATATAAAATTACATGAAAGAGCTTAAAATATATTAAGAAAACTAACCGTAATTTTGTATATGATAGGATTATTTTTTAATTCCAAAATCACTGTAATTAAAAATAAAATACTCAAATTTCTTATAATATTTCAAAATGAAAAAGGTTTTCATAAAATGAATCATAATGAGTTGAGAAACATTTTACGTATTAATAACAAATCTAACATAAAATAATACAATATGGTGTATAATGTTCGAATAAGATTTACGTAATTTCGATTCAGTTAAATAATTTTTATAATATGAAACCAATATTATTTTAGATTAAAATAAAAGACATAAATATAAATCATTCAACTTGACATGAAATCACAAGAAATAATTTAAATAAATTTAAAAAACTCATCGTAAATTCAAATACGATTATATTATTTTTTATTCCCAAATAAACTCTTATAATAAATATAAGTACTCGATTTTCTTAGAATATCCCAAACATGAAAGAATAAATATGTCTCATAATGATTTATATTGTGTTGAGATGAATTTACTTATTAAAAACAAATCTATTTAACATAAAATAATAAATTATTGTGTATAATATTAGAATAAGTTTTCCATAATTTTGATTCGATGACTTTTATATTATAAAATCATTCTTATTTTGGATTAAAATAGATAAACATAAAAATATATTAATAAATAATAGTAATTTCGTATACGATAGGATTACTTTTTAAACCCAAAAATCACTCTAATATAAATTAAAGTAATTGATTTTATCATAATATTCCAAAATGAAAAAGGTTGTCATAAAAAGAATCATAATAAGTTGAGAGAAACATTTTATGTATTAATAACAAATCTAACATAAAATAATACAATATTGTATTTAATGTTCGAATAATATTTATAATAATTTCGTTTAAGTTGAGATAATTATTATATTAAAAAACTACTCTTAGTTTAGATTATATTAAATGACGTAAATCAAAATCATTCAATTTGACATAATATCACAATAAATAATTTAAATAAATAAAAAACTAATTGTTCATTCAAATACCATTAAATTATTTTTTAAACCTTAATAAACTCTAAAAATAAATACAAGTACCCAATTTTTTAGAATATCCCAAAAATAAAAAATAAAAACATGTCTCAAAATGATTTATATTGTGTAGAGATGAGTTACTTATTAAAAAGAAATCTATCTAACATAAAAAAATAAATCATTGTGTATAATATTAGAATAAGATTCGTCATAATTTTGATTCGATTAAGATGACTTTTGTATTACAAAATCATTCTTATTTAGGATTAAAATAAATAAAAATAATAATGCAATTTGATATTAAATTATATGAAAGATCTTAAAATATATTAAGAAAACTAACCATAATTTTGTGTACGATAGTATTATTTTTTAAACCCCAAAAGTACTGTAATTAAAAATAAAAGTACACGATTTTCTTACTATATTACAAAATGTAAAATGTTTTAATACAATGAATCATAATGAGTTGAGAAACATTTTATGTATTACTATCAAATCTAAAAAAAATAATAGCATATCGTATATAATGTTGAATAAGATTTGTGTAATTTCGATTATGTTGGGTCAGATTATTTTGACTGAGTGTTGAAATAATTTAACCATTGGAATTTTGATGATGAAATAACTTATACGTTTTGATGCAGGTGTATCGAAATCATATTTAATATGACTTGGCTCTAATAAGGATCATCAGACCGATTTTGGCATTAGATGTATATAATTAGACGTACAGTCTAACTCAGCGGAGTTAGACGTGCAGTCTAATGAATGTATAGAATTAGACGTACAGTCTAACTCAACCGAGTTAGACGTGCAGTCTAATGAATGCATAGAATTAGACGTGCAGTCTAACTCAACGGAGTTAGACGTACAGTTTAATGAATTCTCGAATTATACGTGTGGTCTAACAGATATTCAGAATTAGACGTGCAGTCTAACTCAGCAGAGTTATACGTGCAGTCTAATATATTTGTAATAGACGGATAGTCTAATGTATACGGAATTAGACGCAAGTCTAATGTATACGGAATTAGACGCAAGTCTAATGTATATGGAATTAAATGCAAGTCTAATGTATACGGAATTAAACGTGTAGTCTAACTCAGCAGAGTTAGATGTGCATTCTAACATATTTGCGGAATTAGACGTAAGTCTAATAGATTGTGAAAGTTAGACGTGAGTCTAACTCCTTCAGACAAGTCTGAAGTAGAACCGAAATTAGACGTGTAGTCTAACTCAGTGGAGTTAGACGTACAGTCTAATGGTTAGTGAATGATTAGACGGGTAGTCTAATGTATTGTGAAAGTTAGACGCGAGTTTAACTCCTTCAGACAAGTTTGAAGTAGAACCGGAATTAGACGTGCAGTCTAACTCAGTGGAGTTAGACGTGCAATCTAATGGTTAGTGAATGATTAGACGGGTAATCTAATGTATTGTGAAAGTTAGACATAAGTCTAACTCCTTCAAAAAGGTCTGAAGTAGAACCGGAATTAGACGTGCAGTCTAACTCAGTGGAGTTAGACGTGCAGTCTAATGGTTATTGGATAATTAGACGTGTAGTTTAATTAAGTAAAAGTTAGACGTTAGTCTAACTCCTTCAGATTAGTCTGAAGTAGAACCGGAATTAGACGTGCAGTCTAACTTAGTGGAGTTAGACGTGCAGTCTAATGGTTATTGGATAATTAGACGTGTAGTTTAATTAAGTGAAAGTTAGACGTTAGTCTAACTCCTTCAGATTAGTCTGAAGTGATTGTAATTAGATGTTAGTCTAATTCTATTAGACTAGGCGATCTAATAGACTCTGTTATTAGACGGGGACGTTTAAATTTCATTAGACTAATATTCACAATTCGTCTAACTGAAATACGTCTAATGCTCATCTTAAGCAGTTTGCTTGAAGCTAGCACCCGCCTACCCACATGCTATAGTTGTACCCTACTCCTGCTCCACTTTCTAGTGAAGATAAGTACAACAACTATATGCAACCAACCAACGAATGCCACGTAAGATAATTTTCCTCATATTACTTGTTTTGCAGGTACATCCCTAATGGAATATTCGGCGCACTACCAGTTGCTGTACGGCCACGATCCTTGTGCTCAGAACCTGCTGTGTACAATGGAGGTTTTCCAATGGAAGAGTGCCACGTATCATTCTAAAAGATTCGACCGTCAGCTCCTGCTCAGTATTTAACAAATCTCAAGGACAACGAACAATCTACCTCACGAACTGCTAGTCTTACGAATTGCAAATCTACAATCTTGCTTTTTATTTTCAAAAGAGAGAAATCACGCCTTTGAATACTCATACTGTGAAGCTGCTTTCTGATTGTACTGTGTGTGAATCAAGAGAGAGCTAGAATCAAAATGACCTTTAGCTGAGTGATATTCTTCATCTTGTAATTGAACAGAGAGTGTTCTGTTCAATAATGAGTTAAGTGTGTGTAAACTGTATTTGATTCGAATCATATTATAGTGAATCCTTCCGGTGGTTGGAAGAAGGGTGACGTAGGAGAGTTTCTCCGAACATCCATAAACAAACGGCTGTGTTCTTTCATTTCTGTCATCTTTATTCTGCCTTGAATCTGTTTCAAGTGTTTACAAGTGTTTGCGTAGAATAGAAAACGAATCAAATCCTTAACCAGATTTCTTTCAACCCGTTTTTCATAAGCCTTCATCCTTAGTCAGACCCCGTCTCTATCGATAAAGTCGATCTTATCAGATTCAGTTCAAATATTTTTCATAATATAAAACTAATTTATTTTAGATTATATTAAATGAAATAAATCAAAATCATTCAACTTCACATGAAATCAAAATAAATAATTTAAAAAAATTAAAAAAAAACTCATTGTTTTTTGGAATACGATTAAATTATTTTTTAAACCTTAATAAACTCTAATAATAAATACAAGTACCCGATTTTTTTAGAATACCCAAAAAATAAAAAAAACATGTCTCAAAATGATTTATATTGTGTATAGATGAGTTACTTATTAAAAATAAATCTATCTAACATAAAGAAATAAATTATTGTGTATAATATTAGAATAAGGTTTGTCATAATTTTGATTCGATTAAGATGACTTTTGTATTAGAAAATCATTCTTATTTTGGATTAAAATAAATAAAAAATAATAATGCAATTACATGAAAGATATTAAAATATAGTAATAAAACTAACCATAATTTTATATACGATAATATTATTTTTTTAAACCCAAAATCACTGTAATTAAAAATAAAAGTACTCGATTTTCTTACTATATTATAAAATGTAAAAGGTTTTCATAAAATGAATCATAATGAGTTGAGAAACATTTTATGTATGAATAACAAATCTAAAATTAACTAATACAATATGGTATATAATGTTGAATAAGATTTGTGTAATTTCGATGTAGTTCAAATAATTTTTATAATATAAAACTAATTTATTTTAGATTATATTAAATGACATAAATAAAAATCATTCAACTTTACATGAAATCACAATAAATAATTTAAAAAAAAAACTATTTTTTTTTTCAAATACGATTAAATTATTTTTTAAATGTTAATAAACTCCAATCATAAATACAATTATCCGATTTTTTTAAAATATCCTAAAAATAAAATAAATAAACATGTCTCAAAATAATTTATATTGTGTTGAGATGAGTTAATTATTAAAAATAAATCTATATAACATAAATAAATAAATTGTTGTGTATAATATTAGAATAAGGTTTGTCATAATTTTGATTCGATTAAAATGACTTTTGTATTATAAAATCATTCTTATTTTGGATTAAAATAAATAAAAATAATAATGCAATTTGGCATAAAATTACATGAAAGATAATAAAATATAGTAATAAAACTAACCATAATTTTATATACGATAATATTATTTTTTTAAACCCAAAATCACTGTAATTAAAAATAAAAGTACTCGATTTTCTTACTATATTACAAAATGTAAAAAGTTTTCATAAAGTGAATCATAATGAGTTGAGAAACATTTTATGTATTAATAACAAATCTAAAATTAACTAATACAATATGGTATATAATGTTGAATAAGATTTGTGTAATTTCGATGTAGTTCAAATAATTTTTATAATATAAAACTAATTTATTTTAGATTATATTAAATGACATAAATAAAAATCATTCAACTTTACATGAAATCACAATAAATAATTTAAATAAATTAAAAAAAAACTAATTGTTTTTTCAAATACGATTAAATTATTTTTTAAATGTTAAGAAACTCTAATAATAAATACAATTATCCGATTTTTTTAAAATATCCTAAAAATAAAATAAAAAAACATGTCTCGAAATAATTTATATTGTGTTGAGATGAGTTAATTATTAAAAATAAATCTATCTAACATAAATAAATAAATTGTTGTGTATAATATTAGAATAAGGTTTTTCATAATTTTGATTCGATTAAAATGACTTTTGTATTACAAAATCATTCTTATTTTGGATTAAAATAAATAAAAATAATAATGAAATTTGACATAAAATTACATGAAAATATAAAAATATATTAAGAAAACTAACCCTAATTTTGTATACGATATGATTATTTTTTAAATCCCAAAATCACTATAATTAAAAATAAAAGTACACAATTTTCTTATAATATTCCAAAATGAAAAATGTTTTCATATAATGAATTATAATGAGCTGAGAAACATTTTACGTATTAATAACAAATCTAACATAAAATAATACAATATGGTACATAATGTTCGAATAAGACTTGCGTAATTTCGATTCAGTTGAAATAATAATGCAATTTGACATAAAATTAAATGAAATATCTTAAAATATATTAAGAAATCTAATAGTAATTTCGTATACGATAATAATATTTTTTAAACCCCAAAAATTACTGTAATTAAAAATTAAAGTACTCAATTTTATTACACTATTCCAAAATGAAAAAGGTTGTCATAAAATGAATAAAAAATAAATTGAGAGAAATATTTTATTTATTAATAATAAATTTATCATAAAATAATACAATATTGTATATAATGTTCGAATAATATTTATGATAATTTTGATTAAGTTGAGATAATTATTATATTACAAAACTACATTTATTTTAGATTATATTAAATGACGTAAATCAAAATCATTCAATTTGACATAATATCACAATAAATAATTTAAATAAATTAAAAAAAAACTCATTGTTTTTTCATATACGATTAAATTATTTTTTTAATCTTAATAAACTCTAATAATAAATACAAATACCCGATTTTTTTTAGAATATCCCAAAAATGAAAAAAAAAAACATGTCTCAAAATTTTTTATATTTTGGTTAGATGAGTTACTTATTAAAAATAAATCTATCTAACATAAAGAAATAAATTATTGTGTATAATATTAGAATAAGGTTTGTCATAATTTTGATTCGATTAAGATGACTTTTGTATTACAAAATCATTCTTATTTTGGATTAAAATAAATAAAAATAATAATGCAATTTGGCATAAAATTACATGAAAGATATTAAAATATAGTAATAAAACTAACCATAATTTTATATACGATAATATTATTTTTAAAAAAACCCAAAATCACTGTAATTAAAAATAAAAGTACTCGATTTTCTTACTATATTACAAAATGTAAAAGGTTTTCATAAAATGAATCATAATGAGTTGAGAAACATTTTATGTATTAATAACAAATCTAAAATTAAATAATACAATATGGTATATAATGTTGAATAAGATTTGTGTAATTTCGATGTAGTTAAAATAATTTTTATAATATAAAACTAATTTATTTTAGATTATATTAAATGACATAAATAAAAATCATTCAACTTTACATGAAATCACAATAAATAATTTAAATAAATTTTAAAAAAACTAATTGTTTTTTCAAATACGATTAAATTATTTTTTAAATGTTAATAAACTCTAATAATAAATACAATTATCCGATTTTTTTAAAATATCCTAAAAATAAAATAAAAAAACATGTCTCGAAATAATTTATATTGTGTTGAGATGAGTTAATTATTAAAAATAAATCTATCTAACATAAATAAATAAATTGTTGTGTATAATATTAGAATAAGGTTTGTCATAATTTTGATTCGATTAAAATGACTTTTGTATTACAAAATCATTCTTATTTTGGATTAAAATAAATAAAAATAATAATGAAATTTGACATAAAATTACATGAAAATATAAAAATATATTAAGAAAACTAACCCTAATTTTGTATACGATAGGATTATTTTTTAAATCCCAAAATCACTGTAATTAAAAATAAAAGTACACAATTTTCTTATAATATTCCAAAATGAAAAAGGTTTTCATATAATGAATTATAATGAGCTGAGAAACATTTTACGTATTAATAACAAATCTAACATAAAATAATACAATATGGTATATAATGTTCGAATAAGACTTGCGTAATTTCGATTTAATTGAAATAATAATGCAATTTGACATAAAATTAAATGAAATATCTTAAAATATATTAAGAAATCTAATAGTAATTTCGTATACGATAATAATATTTTTTAAACCCCAAAAATTACTGTAATTAAAAATTAAAGTACTCAATTTTATTACACTATTCCAAAATGAAAAAGGTTGTCATAAAATGAATAAAAAATAAATTGAGAGAAATATTTTATTTATTAATAATAAATTTATCATAAAATAATACAATATTGTATATAATGTTCGAATAATATTTATGATAATTTTGATTAAGTTGAGATAATTATTATATTACAAAACTACATTTATTTTAGATTATATTAAATGACGTAAATCAAAATCATTCAATTTGACATAATATCACAATAAATAATTTAAATAAATTAAAAAAAAAACTCATTGTTTTTTCATATACGATTAAATTATTTTTTAAATCTTAATAAACTCTAATAATAAATACAAATACCCGATGTTTTTTAGAATATCCCAAAAATGAAAAAAAAACATGTCTCAAAATTTTTTATATTTTGGTTAGATGAGTTACTTATTAAAAATAAATCTATCTAACATAAAGAAATAAATTATTGTGTATAATATTAGAATAAGGTTTGTCATAATTTTGATTCGATTAAGATGACTTTTGTATTACAAAATCATTCTTATTTTGGATTAAAATAAATAAAAATAATAATTCAATTTGGCATAAAATTACATGAAAGATATTAAAATATAGTAATAAAACTAACCATAATTTTATATACGATAATATTATTTTTTTAAACCCAAAATCACTGTAATTAAAAGTAAAAGTACTCGATTTTCTTACTATATTACAAAATGTAAAAGGTTTTCATAAAATGAATCATAATGAGTTGAGAAACATTTTATGTATTAATAACAAATCTAAAATTAAATAATACAATATGGTATATAATGTTGAATAAGATTTGTGTAATTTCGATGTAGTTGAAATAATTTTTATAATATAAAACTAATTTATTTTAGATTATATTAAATGACATAAATAAAAATCATTCAACTTTACATGAAATCACAATAAATAATTTAAATAAATTAAAAAAAAAACTAATTGTTTTTTCAAATACGATTAAATTATTTTTTAAATGTTAATAAACTCTAATAATAAATACAATTATCCGATTTTTTTAAAATATCCTAAAAATAAAATAAATAAACATGTCTCAAAATAATTTATATTGTGTTGAGATGAGTTAATTATTAAAAATAAATCTATCTAACATAAATAAATAAATTGTTGTGTATAATATTAGAATAAGGTTTGTCATAATTTTGATTCGATTAAAATGACTTTTGTATTACAAAATCATTCTTATTTTGGATTAAAATAAATAAATATAATAATGAAATTTGACATAAAATTACATGAAAATATAAAAATATATTAAGAAAACTAACCGTAATTTTGTATACGATAGGATTATTTTTTAAATCCCAAAATCACTGTAATTAAAAATAAAAGTACACAATTTTCTTATAATATTCCAAAATGAAAAAGGTTTTCATAAAATGAATCATAATGAGTTGAGAAACATTTTACGTATTAATAAAAAATCTAACATAAAATAATAAAATATTGTATATAATGTTCGAATAAGATTTGCGTAATTTCGATTCAGTTAAAATAATTTTATAATATGAAACCAATATTATTTTAGATTAAATTAAATAACATGAATCAAAATCATTCAACTTGACATGAAATCACAAGAAATAATTTACATATATTTAAAAAACTCATCGTAAATTCAAATACAATTATATTATTTTTTATTTTCAAATAAACTCTAAAAATAAATACAAGTACTCAATTTTCTTAGAATATCCTAAAAATGAAAGAAAAAACATTTCTCAAAATTATTTATATTGTGTTGAGATGAGTTTTCTTATTAAAATAAATCTATCTAACATAAAATAATAAAATATTGTGTATAAAATTAGAATAAGGTATTACAAAATCATTCTTATTTTGGATTAAAATAAATAAATATAATAATACAATTTGACATAAAATTACATGAAATATCATAAAATATATTAAAAAAATAATAGTAATTTCATCAAAATCGTCTTATCACAAATGGTTATCACAAATGTGGAGTGTTATCAAAGATGGTCCTATCAAGATCGATAAGGAGAAATCCGAAGGGACCAGTGAAGACAAAAGGAAGAACAACCACAACAACATGGCTTTAGATGTTCTGTATAGATCTCTCGATGACAGCATGTTCAACTACATCATCGAGTGTGATACTGCTAAAGAGATCTAGGACAGACTCACCTAACTGTGAGGGCAATGAGTAAACCAAGGAAAACAAGATTATGGTTGCCACTCAATAGTTTGACAGTTTCAAAATGCGTCCCGGAGAAACGATGAACGAGTTCGACACAAGGTTCAGCCAAGTCGTCTCTAGTCTATCTATTCTTGGCAAAATCTATAGAAATAGGGAGCTTGCTATTAAGGTCATGCGCGCTCTTCCGAGGGAATGGGACATAAAGACGATGGTTATTAGGGAATCTAAAGACCTCAACAAGATTTTGCTCTTCGACTTGTTCGCTAATCTCAAGGCCTACGAGTTCGAGATGAACTGTAGGATTGAAGAAGATCAATCCTCATCCATTATCATTGCCAAAGCGTTGATGACTGCTGAAGAGCCACTAGTCGATACTGATGTGAAGACGGCGGCTCAGCAACTGAGCAACAATGCTATGTCTCTCTTCGTGAAGAAGTTTGGCGACTTCATGAAGAAGAGGAACTCTAACTCAAGATCTAAAATTCTAATGATAATAAGAAATCCAAAGCTAATGTTAAGTGTTATAACTGTGGCATTTTAGGTCATTATCAATCGGAATGCTGGAAGCCGAAGCGTGAAGATAAGAAGGATGAAGAAAAAGAGTTGAAGGCTCTTATGGAAGGTGACGGGAAGAACAAACGAAACCACCGTGATTCTTACTTCTCATCCAGCGATAGTGATGAAGACGAGATGGCTTGCTTCATGGCAATAGAAGAAGAAGAAACTCAGGAAACTGAGGTATTTGACTTCTCGTCTGATAAGTTTTCAAGGGAACAACTAGTAGATGCACTAGATGACATGGTCATAGAGTACAAAAAGCTAGCAATCAACGAGAGGTTATGGATGGAATAGGCTTGATTCAAGATAAGATGATTGAGGTTCAAGGCAACATGAGAAGAGCAGATGCTGAAAGATTAGAATTTGTTGATTCCGCTGCAAGGAAGTTTTAGGCTGAAGAAGACGCTAAGACTGTTGCTGAGAAAGAGTAAAATCTCATCACTCAAGGTGAAGACGTTAGCGGAAGAAGAGGTGGTGGTGTTTCAACTGGGATCAGGTCCAAGCGAAAGCCAACCGGTGATGATAGAGACAAACCAAGTAAAGGAGGCGGAGGTCGCAGCGGTGATCGCGGTGGCAGAAGCACTAGCGGTGATCGCGGTGGCAGAAGCACTGGAAGCGATCGTGGTGGCCGTAGTGGTGGAACTGGTCGTGGTGGTCATTCTATCCCTCCTTTTCACAACCTACTGACTGGTGAAGAACTCAGCTATGAAGGATCTCGATTCCCAATCGACCCAATAATAAAAAGGGAAGAACAATAATCTCCTTTCTCCTCTTCTATTTGCTTATGGACTATGTTCCTTTGTATTCTTTTTCTGGATACTGGTCTTGGGAAGTACCTATGTAAGTTGGATGAACAAGTTTAACTCTTTCTTTATATGACAGGTGTTTAATTTGTTATCTATGCAAATTTCAACATAATCATCAAAAAGGGGGAAATTGATGGGTCAAATTATTTTGACTAAGTGTCAAAGTAGTTTGACTATTGAAATTTTGATGATTTGATGTATATTAAACTCAATCTAAGTCGTCTAATTGTTTTGGGTGTAGGTGTATCGAAAACATGTTATATTAGACTAAGTCTTAATGAGGTTCATTAGACTGATTGGGCATTAGATGCATTGAGTTAGACGTACAGTCTAATAGATGTAGTTAGACGTGTAGTCTAACAGACGTAGTTAGACGTACAGTCTAACAGACGTAGTTAGACATCCAGTTTAACGGATGAGAGTTAGGCGTGCAGTCTAACAGACGTTATTAGACGTGCAGTTTAACAGACGTAGTTAGACGTGCAATATAATAGACATAGTTAGACGTGCAATCTAACGGATGAGAGTTAGACGTGTAGTCTAACGGATGAGAGTTAGATGTAGAGTCTAACAGACGTAGTTAGACGTGCAGTGTAACAGACGTAGTTAGACGTGCAGTCTAACAGATGTAGTTAGACGTGCAGTCTAATAGACGTAGTTAGACGTGCAGTCTAACTGATGAGAGTTAGATGTGTAGTCTAACGGATGAGAGTTAGACGTATAGTCTAACAGACGTAGTTAGACGAGCAGTCTAACAGACGTAGTTAGACGTGTAGTCTAACAGACGAGAGTTAGACGTGTAGTCTAACTCCTTCAGATTAGTCTGAAGGGATGTATAGTTAGACGTGCAGTCTAACTAATGAAAGGTTGATGTGCAGTCTAACTCCTTTAGATTAGTCTGAAGGGAACCGTAATTAGATGTGTCGTCCAATACCATTAGACTAGGTGGTCTAATGGATCCTGCTATTAGATGTGGCGTCTAATTTTATTAGATGAGGTCGTCTAAGTGAAATACGTCTAATGCCAAGCTTAAAGTAGTTGCTTGAAGCTAGCACACGTCTACCCACGATCAACTAGCTGTATGCTACTCCTACTCCACTTTCCAGTGAAGATCAGTATGACAACTAGTTACAAGCAATTGATTAATGCCACGTAAGCAAATATTCTTCCTACTACTTATTTTTGCAGGAATATCCTTGAAGAATATTTAGCGCAATACCAGATTGGTACGGCCACAAACTTGGTGCTCAGAGTCTGCTGTGTACTATGGAGGCGTTCCAATGGAAGCTCGCCATGTGTCATTATGGAAGATTCGATCGTTGGTACCTGCTCCTTATTTAAAGATCCTCAAGGACAACATAAGAACTGCCGGAATTACAGATTAATCAATCTACGCATACAAACTGATATATGAAATAGTTGCTTTCTTTCTTTACCGTGTGTTTATCAAGAGAGAGTTAGAATCAAAGCAATGTTTTAGATGAGTGATATACTTTATCATATTGTAAGTTGAAAAGAGTCTATTCTGTTCAACTGTGAGCTATTCGTGCAACTGTATTTGATTCTCAGAAACTTATAGTGAATCCTTCCGGTGGTTGGAAGAAGGAGTGACGTAGGAGAGTTTGCTCCGAACATCCATAAACAAACTGCTGGATCTTTTCATTCTGTCATCTTCTCATTCTTGGTTCTTAACTTCAAACCTAAGCAAACATTTCCGCACCTTAATCGTTCAAGAGTTTGCAAGGGTTTGTGATTTAAATCCTTAATAGGATTTCTATCAAATCGTTTGTCCGAAGTCATTATCAATAGTCAGACCCCCATCTATATCAGATTATATTAAATGACGTAAATACAAATCATTCAATTGACATAATATCAAAATAAATAATTTATATAAATTAAAAAAAACACATTGTTTTTTCAAATACGATTAAATTATTTTATAAACACAAATAAACTTTAATAATAAATACAAGTACTCGATTTTTTAGAATAGCCCAAAAAAAAAAAAACATGTCTCAAAATGATTTATATTGTGTTGAGATGAGTTTACTTATTAAAAACAAATCTATCTAACATAAAATAATAAATTATTGTGTATAATATTAGAATAAGGTTTCCATAATTTTGATTTGATTAGAATGACTTTTGTATTACAAAATTATTCTTATTTTAGATTAAAATAAATAAAAAATAATAATGTAATTTGACATAGAATTACATGAAATCCCTTAAAATATATTAAGAAAACTAATAGTAATTTCGTGTACGATAAGATTAGTTTTTAAACCCAAAATCACTATAATTAAAAATTAAAGTACCATATTTTATTACAATATTCCAAAATAATAATAAGTTGAGAGAAACATTTTATGTTTAATAACAAATCTAACGTAAATAATACAATGTGGTATATAATGTTCTAATAAGATTTACATAATTTTGATTCAATTGATATAGTTTTTATAATATAAAACCAATTTTATTTTAGATTATATTAAATGACATAAATCAAAATCATTCAAATTGACATGAAATCACAAGAAATAATTTAAATAAATTTAAAATACTTATCGTAAATTCAAATACGATTATATTATTTTTTTAATCCCAATTAAACTCTAATAATAAATAAAAATACCTGATTTTCTTAGAATTTCCCAAAAATAAAAGAAAAGATATGTCTCAAAATGATTTATATTATATTGAGATGAATTTACTTATTAAAAACAAATCTATCTAACATAAAATAATAAATCATTGTGTATAATTTTAGAAAAAGGTTTTCCATAATTTTGATTCGATTAAGATGACTTTTGTATTAATAAATTATTATTGTTTTGAATTAAAATAAATAAAAATAATAATGCAATTTGACATAAAATTAAATGAAATATCTTAAAATATATTAAGAAAACTAATAGTAATTTCATCTACGATAATATTATTTTTTAAACCCCAAAATTACAGTAATTAAAAATTAAAGTACTCAATTTTATTACACTATTCCAAAAAAAAGGTTGTCATAAAATGAATCATAATAAATTGAGAGAAATATTTTATCTAATAATAACAAATCTATCATAAAATAATACAATATTGTATATAATGTTCGAATAATATTTATGATAATTTTGATTAAGTTGAGATAATTATTATATTCCAAAACTACACTTATTTTAGATTATATTAAATAACGTAAATCAAAATCATTCAATTTAACATAATATCACAATAAATAATTTAAATAAATTAAAATAAAGCTCATTGATTTTCAAATACAATTAAATTATTTTTTAAACCTTAATAAACTCTAATAATAAATACAAGTACCCAATTTTTTTAGAATATCCCAAATATAAATAATAATAAAATACGTCTCAAAATGATTAAAATTTTTGTGTTAAGATGAGTTACTTATTATAAACAAATCTATCTAACATAAAATAATAAGTTATTGTGTATAATATTAGAATAAGGTTTGGCATAATTTTGATTTGATTAAGATGATTTTTGTATTACAAAATCATTCTTATTTTGGATTAAAATAAATAAAAATAATAATGCAATTTGACATAAAATTAGATGAAAGATCTAAAAATATATTAAGAAAACTAACCGTAATTTTGTATACGATAGAATTTTTTTAAACCCCAAAATCACTGAAATTAAAAATTAAAGTACTCGATTTTCTTACCATATTCTAAAATAAAAAGGTTGTCATATAATGAATCATAATCAGTTGAGAGAAACATTTTATTTATTAATAACAAATCTAACATAAAATAAAACAATATGGTATATAATGTTGAATAAGATTTGATTCAGTTGAAATAATGTTTATAATATAAAACTAATTTATATTAGATTGAATTAAATGACATAAATTAAAATCATTCAACTTGACATGAAATCACAAAAAATAATTTAAATATATTTAAAAAAACTCATTGTAAATTCAAATACGATTATATTATTTTTAATCCAAAATAAACTCTAATAATAAATTCAAGTATTCTATTTTTTCTAGAATATCCCAAAAATGAAAAAAATATTGTCTCAAAATGATTAAAAATATTGTGTTGAGATGAGTTTACTTATTAAAAACAAATTTATCTAACATAAAATAATAAATTATTGTGTATAATATTAGAATAAGGTGTTCCATAATTTTGATTTGATTAGAATGACTTTTTATTACAAAATTATTCTTGTTTTGGATTAAAATAAATAAAAAACAATAATGTAATTTGATACATGAAATCTCTTAAAATATATTAAAAAACAAATAGTAATTTTATATACGATAAGATTAATTTTTAAACCCCAAAATTTCTGTAATTAAAAATTAAAGTACCCAATTTTATTACAATATTCAAAATAAAAAAGTTGTCATATAATGAATCCTAATAATTTGAGAGAAACATTTCATGTATTAAGAACAAATCTAACATAAAATAATACAATGTGGTATATAATATTCGAATAAGATTTGCGTAATTTCGATTCAATTGAAATAATTTTTATAATATAAAACTAATCTTATTTTAGATTATATTAAATGACATAAAACAAAATCATTAAACTTGACATGAAATCACATGAAATAATTTACATAAATTAAAAAAAACTCATCGTAAATTCAAATACGATTATATTATTTTTTAATCCCAAATAAACTCTAATAATAAATAAAATTACTCGATTTTCTTAGAATATCTCAAAAATGAAAAAAAAACATGTCTCAAAATAATTTATATTATGTTGAGATGAGTTTACTTATTAAAAACTAATCTATCTAACATAAAATAATAAATTATTGTGTATAATATTAGAATAAAATTTTCCATAATTTTGATTCGATTAAGGTGAATTTTGTATTACAAAATTATTCTTATTATAGATTAAAATGCATAGAAATAATAATGCAATTTGAGATAAAATTATATGAAATATCAAAAAATATATTAAAATAAAAATAATAATTTCGTATACGATAGAATTATTTTTTAAACCCAAAAATCACTACTATATAAATTAAAGTACTTGATTTTATTTCAATATTCCAAAATGAAAAAGATTGTCATAAAAATAATCATAATAAGTTGAGAGAAACATTTTATGTATTAATAACAAATCTAACATAAAATAATAAAATATTATATATAATGTTCGAATAATATTAATGATAATTTCGATTAAGTTGAGATAATTATAATATTACAAAACTACTCTTATTTTAGATTATATTAAATGAAGTAGATATAATGCGAATTTTTCAAGAAAAACTAGGATATAGTTTGGAAATATATAAGTGAAGGGGTCCTGGAATTCTTTCAAAACAGGAAAATACTTAAGCAATAAAAGGTTACAGTATTAAATCTGATTCCTAAAATCTCACTTGCGGTTAAAAATCAGGACTTTCGTCCTATTTCATGTTGTAATATAATCTATAAAATCATCTCTAAAATCCTTTCGCAAAGATTTAATACTGTTATTTCAAAATTAATTAGTTTAGGGCAATTAACTTTTATTCAGAATCGTTCTATCTCCCATAACATACTTCTTATGTAGAGTTTATTGAAAAGTTATGGGAAGAAAGGTATATCTCAGAGAGTGGATTTCAAAATTGACATTCGAAAAGCGTTTGACTCGATAAGATGGGAATCTATTCATGAATTCCTTTATATTGTCGGTTTCCCTAACATTTTTATTGAGTGGTTAATGCAGTGTGTTTCGACCCCTCACTTCATTGTTAGCATGAATGGCATACATAGTGGCTTCTTTAAGGGTGAACGGGAAGTAAGGCAAGGAGATCCTCTCTCACCTTACCTCTTCGTTCTTATGATGAATATCCTGGACTGTATCTTTAAAATTCTCTTAAGGAACCATAAATTCAAATTTCACCCCTACTACAAGGAACAAGCAATAACACATATTTGTTTCGCTGATGATCTGTTTTTAGTGGCTCACGTGGATGTTGAATCTGTTAGTACAATCAATGAAACACTAACAATCTTTTATAGTATTAAAGGTTTATTCATTAATGAAGAAAAAAGTCATGCTTTCTATGGAGGAGAAGTGAAAGAGAATTTGAAGTAGAATATATTTAATATCATGGGGATAAAAGAAGGAACACTTCCAGTCAAATATCTTGAGTCCCCTTATCTGCAAATAAACTTTAAAGCTCACATTTTCGCCCACTTATTGAAAAAGTCAGAAATTCTATATAAGGTTGGGCTACAAAAACCTTTCATATGCAGGAAGAATAGAGCTTGTAAAAGAGTGGCTATGAGAATCATTGGCTAAATAGTTATTCTAGAAAAAATTATGACTAAATTGGATAAACTGATAAGAGACTTCATCTGGGGTACTCAAGGAAGAGGGGGAAAAAAGTTCAAATGGGAAACTATATTTACCCCAAAGGAAGAAGGAGGGCTTGACATTAAAAATTGTGTCATATGGAATCGAGCGCTCGTAATCAGACATGTATGGGCCCTCGAGATGAAGGTAGATTCATTATGGGTCAAATGGGTTCATACGAGATTCATGAAAGGAGAAGCTAGCATATGGACATGCCAAATCAAAAATGAAATGGCATGGTCATTCAAGAAAATCCTAAGAACTAGATGAGAGGCATATCAGATGATGAAGTTTAGAATCGGGAATAGAAATGGAATATTATTCTGGCACGATCCATAGTTAGAGAATAATCCCATAATTCTTCCAGAGGAATTTCAATCTATTAGAGTCAAAATCAGAAGAAAATGTCTCTTTTACTCAATTAGAGATATTCAAAAAGAAAAAATGCAGCTCTATTCTTTGGAGTATTCCAGAAGGAGTCAGAATTCTAAATCGGATCAATAATATACAATTCAATGGAAACATTGATACAAAGATTTAAGATACTGATATGAATAGAAAGTTCGTAGTAGGAAAAGCATGGGAGATCATTATAACAAAGGAGGTAGTGGTCGATTGGCACAAAGTAGTCTGGTCTTTAAAGGTTATACCTCGAATCCAATTTATTATTTTGCTGACATTCAGGAAAATATTAGCGACAAGAGACATATTTAAGAAGTATATGAATATTTCAGATGTCAATTGCCCAATCTGCACAGAAAAAGAGGAAATCATTGATCACTTGTTTGGGGAGTGCGCATTTGTATCCAAGTTGTGGATCAATTTTGCTCAGAACATGAATATCACTAAATTTCCAAGTAGATGGAACGAAATCAAAGAGTTTGTAAAGAAAAAGGCTAAGGGAGATAGCTTTTACGCGAATGTTTTCAAATGCTTCTTTGGAGCCCTAGTCTACAATACCTAGAGAGAAAGAAATAAAAGAATTCATAGCACGAATAAGAGAACGGAAGGAAAAGTTTGGGATGATATTGTTTCTGATGGCAACGCTCTCATACATACATTGAGGGGAATTTCGGTTAATGAAGATAGTTGAAACTCAGTCAAAGATGGAATATCTCCTATAAAATCATTACAAAGAAAGGAAGATTCAAATAGTTCTTGTTTGATGAATTATTTGTAATTCAATTGTTTGTTGTTTTGTTTGTTCTGTAATTCAGTTGTTTGAAACTCATTTGGCTTTTTCAACAAAGCTAAGGTATTTCTAGCATTGTTTCTTGAAACGCATTTTCTCTCTTTTGGGGTTTTTAATGAAATGACACTAAGCCGTTTTCCCAAAAAAAAAAAGATATCACAATAAATCATTTAAATAAATTAAAATAAAGCTCATTGTTTTTTCAAATTCGATATTTTTTAAACTTTAATAAACTCTAATAATAAATACAAGTCCCAGATTTTTTTTAAATATCCCAAAAATGAAAAAAAAAACATGTCTCAAAATGATTAAAAATATTGTGTTGAGATGATTTATTTATTAAAAACAAATCTATCTAACATAAAATAATAAATTATTGTGTATAATATTAGAATAAGGTTTGTCATAATTTTAATTCAATTAAGATGACTTTTGTATTACAAAATCATTCTTGTTTTGGATTAAAATAAATAAAAATAATAATGCAATTTGACATAAAATTACATTAAAGATCTAAAAATATATTAAGAAAACTAACTGTAATTTTGTATACGATAGGATTATTTTTTAAACCCCAAAATCACTGTAATTAAAAATAAAAGTACTCAATTTTCTTATAATTTTCCAAAATAAAAAAGGTTTTCTTAAAATGAATAATAATGAGTTGAGAAATATTTTACTTATTTACAACAAATCTAACATAAAATAATACAATATGGTGTATAATGTTCGAATAAGATTTGCGTAATTTTGATTCAGTTGAAATAATTTTTATAATATGAAACCAATATTATTTTAGATTAAATTAAATGACATAAATCAAAATCATTCAACTTGACATAAAATCACAAGAAATAATTTAAATAAATTAAAAAAACTCATTGTAAATTCAAATACGATAATTTTATTTTTTATTCCCAAATAAACATAAATACAAGTACTCGATTTTCTTAAAATATCACAAATGAAAGAAAAAAAAATGTCTCAAAAAAAATTAATTTGTATTGAGATGAGTTTACTTATTAAAAACAAATCTATCTAATATAAAATAATAAATTATTATGTATAAAATTAGAAAAAGGTTTTCCATAATTTTGATTCGATTAAGATGACTTTTCTATTACAAAATCATTCTCATTTTGAATTAAAATAAATTAAAATAGTTATGCAATTTGACCTAAAATTACATGAAATATCTTAAAATATATTAAAAAAATAATAGTAATTTCGTATACGATTGGATTATTTTTTAAACCCAAAAATCACTATAATATAAATTAAAGTACTCTATTTTATTAAAATATTCCAAAATGAAAAAGGTTGTTATAAAAAGAATCATAATAAGTTGAGAGAAACATTTTATGTATTAATAACAAATTTAACATAAAATAATACAATATTGTATTTAATGTTCGAATAATATTTATGATAATTTTGATTAAGTTCAGATGATTATTATATTACAAAATTACTTTTATTTTAGATTTTATTAAATGACGTAAATCAAAATCATTCAATTTGACATAATATCACAATAAATAATTTAAATAAATTAAAAAAAAACTCATTGTTTTTTCAAATAAGATTAAATTATTTTTAAACCTTAATAAACTATTATAATAAATACAAGTACCTGATTTTTTTTAAATATCCAAAAAATGAAAAAATAAATCTCTAAAAATGATTTATATTGTGTTGAGATGAGTTAATTATTAAGAATAAATATATCTAACATAAAAAATTAAATTATTGCGTATAATATTAGAATAAGGTTTGTCATAATTTTGATTCGATTAAGATGACTTTCGTATAATAAAATCATTCTTATTTTGGATTAAAATAAATAAAAATACTAATACAATTTGACATAAAATTACATGAAAGATCTTAAAATATATTAAGAAAACTAACCATAATTTTGTATACGATAATATTATTTTTTAATCCCCAAAATCACTATAATTAAAAATAAAAAATACTCGATTTTCTTACTATATTACAAAATGTAAAAGGTTTTCATAAAATAAATCATAATGAGTTGAGAAAAAATTTATGTATTAATAACAAATCTAAAATAAAATTAATACAATATGGTGATAGGATCGGCAACAGCAATAGAGACGCAGGTCTGGCTATTGATATCGGCTTAAGAAAAATGGTTTGATATAAAATGGTCTAGCAATAGAGACGGAGGTTTGAAAATGGCTATAGATTTAAATCACTTTCTATTCTGCACAAACCCTTGCAAACTTTTGAACGATTCAAGTGCAGAAATATTTGCTTATGTTTGAAACTAAGAACCAAGAATGAGAAGATGACAAAATGAAAAGACACAACAGTTTGTTTACAGATGTTCAGAACAAACTATCCTACATCACCCCTTCTTCCAACCACCGAAAGGATTCACTATAACTTTCTTAAAATCAAATACAGTCGCACAATTAGCTCATTGTTGAACAGAACAGACTCTGTTCAACTTACAAAATATAGAAAAATATCACTCAACTAAAACAATGCTTTGATTATAACTCTCTTTTGATAAACACAGTAAAGAAAAAAAGCAGGTCTTCAATATGTAGTGATTCTATTCACCAGTAGTTTTTCATCAATTGTATCTGGCAGCTCTTCCGTTGTCCTTGAGGATCTTTAAATAAGGAGTAGGTAGCAACGGTCGAATCTTCTATAATGACACGTGGCGAGCTACCATTAGAACCCCTCCATAGTACACAACAGACTCTGAGCACCAGAATTGTGGCCGTACTAATCTGGTAGTGCGCCAAATATTCTTCAAGGATATTCATACAAAAACAAGTAGTGAGAAGAATATTTTTTTACGTGGCATTAATCAATTGGTTGCAACTGCCCGTCGTACTGATCTTTACTAGAAAGTGGAGCAGGAGTAGCATAAAACTAGTTGATCGTGGGTAGACGTGTGCTAGCTTCAAGCAACTACTTTAAGCTTTGCATTAGACGTATTTCACTTAGACGACCTCGTCTAAATGAAATTAGACACCCACGTCTAATAGAAGGATCCATTAGACCATCTGGTCTAAAGGGATTAGACGACACGTCTAATTACGATTCCCTTCAGACTAATCTGAAGGAGTTAGACTGCACGTCTAACTTTTATTAGTTAGACTGCAAGTCTATCTATGCATCCCTTCAGACTAATCTGAAGGAGTTAGACTGTACGTCTAACTCTCAGCTGTTAGACTGCCTGTCTAACTAAATCTGTTAAATTGCACGTCTAACTACGTATCCGTTAAATTGCACGTCTAACTACGTCTGTTAAACTGTACGTCTAACTACGTCTATTAGACTGCACGTCTAACTACGTATCTATTAGACTACATGTCTAACTACATATGTTAGACTGCACGTCTAACTACGTATCCGTTAGACTGTACGTCTAACTACGTCTGTTAGACTGCACGTCTAACTACGTCTCCTAGACTGAACGTCTAACTACATATCCGTTAGACTGCACATCTAACTTCGTACCCGTTAGACTGCACGTCTAACTCAATACATCTAATGCCCAATCAGTCTAATGAATCTCATTAAGACTTAGTCTATATAACCTATTTTCGATACACCTAAAAACAATTAGACGACTTAGACTTAGTTTTATATTCATCAAATCATCAAAATTCCAATAGTCAAACAATTAGCGGAGTTGAAGACACCTCTGTTCCTTTTGTTTGATTTAAGCCTTTTCACCCTAAGAACATAATCAACAACCTCCTTCTGGCTGTTCAGAGTTTTGGAGGATGAATGATACATGTGACCAGATTCATCGAGAAGACAACAAAGAAATGCGCCAAGAGGAGCATCAAAATCGAAGATCTTCTTCCAGGCACAGAGCATTCTGACTAGGTTGCGGAAGAGAACCATTGTCTAGTTGATGGCTACACCTCTTGTGATGGCTACCATCATCTCAAAGACTTTCGTACAATAAATGTAGGAGGAGTCTTTTTCAATGAGGGATTTGGAGATGATGTCGCTGAGTAAAGCATACTCAACTTTCAAGAAGCTGCTATTCCAGTGATACTTCCCTGGAAGGGTCGCATCAGATAAGACATTCATCATCTCCGACAAAATCTCAGGAGAGGAGGAAGGAAACATGGATTCCTACGATTGGGAGAAGGAAGAACATGCCAAATTTATCTTCATCAAAACATATCATTCTTCCGAGAACAATCGCGCATATATATTTGTCGTTGTAAAACTTGGCGGTTTCAAAGAACTCACGAATAATCTGTTCGTAATAACTGCAGTGAGGGCGAAGAAAATTCTTCAACCCAAAGGCTGTTAATGATTCAAACATTTGAACCATTCCAGGAATAAGTATAGTAGATACAGATTGGAAATCTACTTGTAGAGATTTTGGAGAGAAGGAAGTCATTTCGAAGAGATGAACACAAGAATTTGACGATTCGAATTCTAAAGAGAGATATACGGGTTTGGGAGTACTCAACCATTTGAGTAATACCATTCATTAAATATCACAGACCTAACGTGTAATTAATATCTAATGATTATACCAACCGTCAAAGATTTATAGACCTATTCCCAAGGAACACAACTGTTAATGTTAATCATGAAAACATGCTGTTAATAATAGACATATGGAGGAAATAATCAGAAATGTTAGTCCCTTTTGACAAATCGAAAGACATTTGTCTTCAATTTATTTGAGAAGTGACTGGTTTATTTTCGGCGGGAAAAAGGTACATGGACAGATTCATATACAGATGAAAGCTGTCTAGATAGCCAGAAGATGAAAAGTCTAAGTACACAAGTAGTTAGACATTTATTCTACTTTTCACATTTTTCACTTCTACTTGGAAAATCTGTCTATTAGACGACACGTCTAATTATGCATGAACAACGCGTGTTGCACGTGTGTCTGGTTAGACGTGAGCTTCCACTTGCTCTTGACATAAAACGTCTAACGTCTATTAACGTCTATTAGACGTCTCGCAGGTTAAAAACCAAGAAATAAGTTCCCAAAACAAGATGAAAACTGCTTGAATAGATGTACGTCTAAGTAGTTATGCTTCTTAAATTTCTAGTCTATTGGCCGTATTAAGACCTCTGTCTTCTTGTTTGTCCAGTTATGTTTTGAACAACATGTTCCCCTCAATTTATACACATAGCAACATCAATCAAGATCAACAAGACCTAATATGTTTCTAAAATGAGAAAATTTAGCTTCGGGTAGAGGTTTCGTGAAGATATCTGTAATTTGTTGATCTGTAATAATATATTCAAGACGAATCTGTTTCATATTGACATTTTTTGATATGCTTTGTACGAGAATGCAGAACTGGATTATAGGTGATTGCGATAGCACTAGTATTGTCGCAGAAGATTGGAGATTCATCAGCCTCAATCCCATAGTCTCTAAGCTGTTGTTGAACCCACAAGAGTTGAGAGCAACAACTGCCAGCAGCAAGGTACTCTGTTTCAGCTGTAGACGTGGCAACCGACGTCTTCTTCTTGCTAAACCATGAGATAACACGATCTCCAAGGAACTGACAAGTTCCACTCGTGCTCTTCTATCAATTTTGCAACCTGCATAATCTACATCTGAGAAACTGGTCAAATTGAAATTGGAATCCTTCAAATACCACAGTCCCACATTTTGAGTTCCCTTTAAATATTTAAGAATGCGTTTAGTAGCAGTAAAGTGAGAGAGTTTAGGATTATCCTGAAATCTTCCACAGACACCAACAGTAAATTGAATGTTTGGTCTACTGACAGTGACATAGAGCAAAGACCCGATAAGGCCTCTATATGCAGTGACATCTACACTTTGGCCACCTTCATCTTTGTCCAATTTACTAAAGGTGCTCATTGGAGTGGCTGCAGTAGAGCAACTCTCCATCCCAATCTTCTTTAGCAACTCTTTCGTATAGTTGGCCTGATTGATGAAGGTTCCTTTCTCCAGCTGACGAACTTGAAGCCCGAGGAAGAAAGTTAATTCTCCCATCATGCTCATTTCAAATTTGTCCTACATCAGCTTAGCAAATTTCTCATACAATTTTGGATTAGTTGAACCAAATATAATGTCATCAACATATATTTGAACAAGCAGAATGTGAGAATCTTTAGTGAATCTAAACAATGTTTTATCAACAGTTCCAATAACAAAATCATGATCAAACAGAAATTCAGTCAACGTATCATACCAAGCTCTAGGAGCTGGTTTCAGACCATACAAGGCGTTATGAAGTTTATAAACATGATTTGGTAATGTATGATCTATAAAACTAGGGGGTTGCTCATCATAAACATCTTCATTTCATTTGCCATTTAAAATGCACTTTTCACATCCATTTGAAAGACTTTAAAATTCTTAAATGATGCATACGCTAGGAAGATTCTAATTGCCTCAAGTCTTGCTACAGGTGCAAAAGACTCATCAAATTCGATACCTTCCTCATGCTTGTATCCTTGAGAAACTAAAGGGGCTTTGTTTCTAATAACTAACCTATCTTCACTAAGCTTGTTTCTAAAGACCCATCTTGTTCCTATGACTGACTGGTCAGTTGGTCTAGGAGTTAGATGCAACACTTTATTTCTCACAAATTGGCTTAACTTCTCTTGCATAAAATTTATCCAATCTGGATCAACCACTGCTTCACCAATTTTCTTGGGTACAATCTGAGAAATATATGCAGAATTGGTCATTTCATCCATCAATTGACGTCTTGTCCTTCGAGAAGAGAAGGGATTTCCGATGATCAATTCAGGTGGATGATTCTTGTTCCATCTGAAGTTGGATCCAAATGGATTGGTCATTTGAACAGGTGACTTTGCGACGTCCGAACTCTCAATAGTCTGTTGAAAAGGAGTTTGTACGTCTGGTTGGATTTCAACCGGATCAGCCACAGGGTCAGACACCGAAATCCATTTATCCAAAACTTCTTCCTCACATACAGACTCAAGACTTGTTGCTTCTAGTCTGTTAGTAAAGTCAATGGGATCAATGGATTTTCTCTGAACAGGCTCATCAAAGACTATATGGAGGGATTCCTCAACAGTTTGTGTTATGTTATTATATACTCTGTAAGCCTTGCTTACTGAGGAATATCCCAACATGAATCCCTCATCTACTTTAGCATCAAAAGTGGTCAAGTAAACCTTTTTATTGTTATGAATAAAACATTTACACCCAAATACTTTGAAGTATGAAGCTGTGGGAATTCTCTCGTAATACAGCTCATTGATCGATTTTGTGTGTAACAAGCAGTGTTTATGGCTTCTGTCCAGAACCTCTGAGGTACGTCTGATTCAGCTAGCATAGATCTCGTAGCTTCCTTCAGAGTCCTCACTCTTCTCTC
Organism: Impatiens glandulifera; assembly: GCF_907164915.1. Classification (NCBI taxonomy): domain Eukaryota; kingdom Viridiplantae; phylum Streptophyta; class Magnoliopsida; order Ericales; family Balsaminaceae; genus Impatiens; species Impatiens glandulifera. The sequence continues at coordinate 22,244,518 of NC_061868.1, forward strand.
AACAATGCCATTCTTTTGTGGAGTTCTAGCACTAGACAACTCGTGGCTAATCCCAGACTCCTCGAGATAAGATGAGAGGTATCTGTTAGTGAACTCAGTTCCCTGGTCACTTCTATTGCATGCAATATTCAAAGATTTCTGATTCTGAATTCTTTTTATTATTCTAATCAAGTTTTCAGCAGTTTTATCCTTTGATGGTAAAAATGCTACCCATGTAAATCGCGAAAAGTTATCAATAACAATTAGGGTAAATCTTATCCCTCCTAGGCTCTTTACATGGATTGGACCAAACAGATCCATATGCAATAATTCTAAGCAACGGATGGATTGAGATTTCCCTTTACTTTTAAACGATGATCTACCCTGTTTGCCTAATTGGCAAGCAGAGCATACATTGTCCTTAGAAAACTGAAATTTAAGTACGCCAATAGCTAAGTTGTTTCAATAAATATTGTTGATGGTTTTAAAATCCAGATGGTTTAACCTTTTATTCCATAACTATTTCTGGTCGTTTTTGGCAATCATGTACATAGGATCAGAGGATTCTTTTTGCCAATTCATTTTATATGAATTTTGTTAGATAAAATTAGACCGGTTAATAGAACTTAATACAAATAAACTTCCTATGCAGGAACAGACAATGAACCGGACCGGTCAAATCAATGAACCGGTTAAGAAGCTCTACCGGTCAAGTTATCAAACCAAACAAAAACCTGACCGAACAAGAAAAGACAAGATCGGTCAAAACCGAAGGCCAGAAACACCAGATAGTCGGTCATTAACCGACCAGAAGCCAAAACAGTAACCGGAAGCCATCCGGTTAAGACAAATAATCGACCAGCATAAGAAGATACTTCGGGTATTTGTTGAGAATGATACCAAAGGAACAGACTGAACATTTCCATATTCATACAAGTCTGAGGAAAGTCTGCAGGCTGCAGAAAACCGTCCTACAAGATCTTTCCACTTCAGGATAAATCAGAAAGGCAATCTTCCAAGTACAGACAACTGTCTAACCGACAGTTACCACATTGAGTAAAAGACAAACTAGCCGGTTTGACCTACATACTGGAAGAACAGACCGCCAGGTCTGAAAAGTTGACCGCCATGTCTGAATCACTGAACCTCTGCTCAACCAATCAAATTCAAGGAAATGAAATGTGACCGTTGGCACATTTCACCTATAAAAGGAGGAACTGAAGAGGAGCAAATGCGGGACATAGTGGACAATTAATTTACACGTGATAAGAGTGTGTTCTTTCTCTAGAAAGCTTAAGTGCTAAGTTAAAGTGTAATTCTACAATTTCGGTTAAAATTGTACGAGTGTTATCGAGCAGGAAATAAGTCTCGATCGGATTGTATTTGTATTCCTTAGTGAATATCCTTCTCGCGGTTTCGAGAGGAAGGGGTGACGTAGGAGTTTTATCTCCGAACATCCATAAAAACCTGCCTTGTTATTTACTTTCAGCCTGATTTACTTTATAACCTAGCTTTACTAACCTACCTACACCGCTATGACCGACTCTACACTACCTAAACCGAATCACTAAGTTACAAAACCGACCTAGCAACTTCCAAACCTGTCCTATCCAAAAACCGGTTCTGCCTATCTCGTAAGTGTGCTGCTTCAACCTGAAACAAACCTCTTCCGCGCTTGAACCTAGTTCAAGGGTTTGTGACAGTTTGTGTAGTATTGAAACCCCGGTATTAATCTTTAACCGGATTAATCACCACCTTTGAGTGAGACGCGCTGACCGGCGCAACCCCGGTCCTCCAGCCGCGACCTAGATCCTAACAATTGGTATCAGAGCAGTTAGTTTCAATACTCAAGCAAGCATATCGTTCGATAGGCCCCCTATGCTAGAAGGTGATGACTTTGCCAACTGGAAGGCACGCATGCACCTACACTTAATCACCATGGATGATGAGATGCAGTTCATCATAGCAGAAGGACCGATAATCATTGATAAGGACAGGAAGGATTGGACAGCTGAAGATAGGAGAAGAAATAACCTGGATAACCATGCCAGAAACCGGATCTCCAACGGTGTGGACAGAAACACGTACTGCAAGATCAGAGACTGCAAAACCGTAAAGGAAACATAGGACACGGTCATTCAGATTCATGAGGGAAATGAAAGAACCAAGGAAAACAAGGTAATGGTAGCTACTCAGAAGTTTGAAAACATCAAGATGAAACTGGGAGAAACAATGAGAGAATACAGTGATCGATTCACAGGTGTGTTAGATGAGCTAACAACTCTTGGCAAGAGGTATGATAACAAGGAGGTCATCATGAAAGCATTAAGATCTCTTCCAAGTGCATGGAACATAAAAACAATGGTGATGAGGGAATCAAACTGCCTAAGCAAGATGGACATGTAAGGAAGGTCGGAACGATCTGTGCATTTCCCAAGGTCTTTAGATCCGGACTCCCAACCCAACAAGGTAACTACATGATGTATTCGAAGATCTTAAGGCATATGAGTTCGAAATGAGATCTAGGACTGAAGAAGAAGTTTCAGCCTCAACCTCAACCAGAGCATTGATCACATCCACAGAACCGGTTGTACCTGCACCGATCAGAACCGCCGAACAGTTCACCGAGGATGCCATGGCAATGCTTGCACAGAAATTTGGGAGGTTCATGAAAAGGAGCCAACCGACAAACAACTACAACTATGGTGATAAATATAATGTAAGATGCTATAACTGTAACTGTTTGGGACACTTCAAGTGGGAATGAAAGAAAACCGAGGAGGGATGACCGGAAACCGGATAACCAAAATAACCGAAATAACTATCAACAAACCGGTGAAGGAAGCGAGGTTCAGAAAGCACTGATAGCCGGTGATGGAGGAAGCCTATGGGCTCATAGTGACAGTGATGATGAACTCACATGCCTCATGGCAAATGAGGAACAAATATTTGACTCTCCTTGTGAAGAATTTACTAAAGATGAGTTATATAATGCATTAAATGATATGGTAGCAGAGTATAAAAATCTACTAGCCCTATTACCTAAGCAACCCAACTTTAGAGCCGACCTCATGATACCCATCTTAACCGAACCAGAGATCATACAACCTGATGAAACCCCTACCTTAGAAACCGAACTAGCACCTGAACTATCCTATGAAACCGAACAGTTCAATGAGGCAGTTCGAGAATTGACCGAGGAGAAAAATGCCCGACTCCAGTATAAAATGGCCGCGTATAAGAGATCTAGTGAAATGGTAAAGAAGATGAGTAGTTATAAAAGACACCCTTTTTGCATGTTTGGTCTAGGTTACAAAAACAATAGATCCCAAAACCAAAAACCCGTAGACAAAGTAAGGCTCACAAAGGATGATCTTCCCCTTATAAGTTTTATAAGAAGTTCCTTAAACGCTGAAGAGGAATTGACCGCCTATTATACGGAAGAAAAACTAACCTATGTAGGTCCAACTGATTCTGAGAAATGGCTTCACCCTAAGAAAAGGAAAGCCAACCTGTTCAATAATAGAAAAGTCAACCCACAACCGCATAGGACAAACCTAAGATCATCCCCACACAAGACCTTCTTAGAAAAACCGAAAGACTCAAAACCGAGTGTCAGAAAGATAGTTAAGACATTGACCAGGAAAGTTGTCCGGTTTGTCAAGGTCTGGATACCTAAGGGACTAATTGCATGTGGACCCAATTAAATGTGGGTACCAAATAGTTGTAAATATGTACATTTTGCAAGATTTAAAGAAACGGCTAGGAAACTCTGAATGGTACTTGGATAGTGGTTGCTCCAGGCATCAGAATAGAAACCGGTGCACTAATCACCTTCGGTGACAACTCAAAAGGAAGAACTGTGGGCAAGGGTAAGATTGTCCATGGTAACCTAACAATTGATAATGTACTCTTAGTTGAAAACCTACGTTTTAATTTGCTAAGCATTAGTCAAATGTGTGATGCTGGGTACACTGTAGAATTTCATAAACATGCATGCTTAGTTAAGAACTCTCAAGGTACCATACTACTAACCGGAAATAGGATAGGAAATATTTACAAGGTAGACTGGAAAACTAAAGTAGAATATCCTGTTTGCATGATAGCCAAGATTGATCAAACCTGGCTGTGGCATAAGAGACTAAATCATCTGAACATGAAAACCTTAAACTATATTCGCGGTAAAAAGTTAGTCGACGGAATTCCTGACATAGTATTTAATAAGGATAAGGTTTGTTCAGCGTGTCAAATGGGTAAACAAACTAGGTCAACCTTTAAGAGTAAAGGACACATTTAATCTAACCGATGCTTAGACCTTCTTCACATGGATTTATTTGGACCAATTCAGGTCATCAGCCTAGGAGGTATGCTTTACACTATGGTAGTTGTTGATGATTATTCTAGGTATACATGGGTAATATTCTTACCATCCAAACGTGAAACCGCATCAAATTTGATCACACTGCTTAAACGTTTGCAAAATGAAAAATCAATACGCATTAATAGCATTAGAAGTGATAGAGGTACCGAATTTACAAATAGTACTTTAACCGCATTTCTTGATGAATCCGGTATTAGACATGAGTTGTCTAGTGCTAGGACTCCACAACAAAACGGCCTGGCCGAGAGAAGAAACCGAACTCTCAAGGAAGTCGCACGGTCCATGATAGCCGACTCGGGTATTGCTCAAAAATTTTGGGCTGAGGCTATCAATACTGCATGTTACACACAAAACCGGTCTTTAATTAACAAGTTTACAACAAAACACCTTATGAGGTTTACTTTAACAGGGTTCCTAATCTCAAGTACCTTAAGATTTTCGGTTGTAAATGCTACATTCACATAAATGGTAAAACTTATCTTTCTGCTTTTGATGCAAAAACCGATACTGGGATCATGTTAGGTTACTCAACAGTAAGTAAAGCATATAGAGTATATAACAATAGAACCTTAACCGTAGAGGAATCACTTCATGTTGTTTTCGATGAATCGGTTGAAAGTAACACTACATCATGCTTTGATCTACACAACAGACTGGAAAATAACAATATCCATTCTGATAGTGAAGATGAAATTCCGGTTTTCAGGCGGTTTGTCCATGACCAAATGGGTAATGATGAAACCCAGCCGGATCAAGCTGTCCCACGACAGGAAGCTGATATATCGGTCCAAACCGAGGAAATCGGTCGGTCTGACATCCTTGTTCAGCCTACCGATATGTCTAGCCTTGATCAAGTAAACGGTAATTTGGTAGAGATCCCTAAACCGAATTTCAAAAGGAACACTAAACATCCTCCAGAGCTAATTATAGGTGACCCTTCAGAACCTGTTCGAACTAGGCGTCAAATTCTGGAGGAATACTTTAATTCCGCCTTTATATCCCAGATTGAGCCGAAAAGAGTGGATGAAGCATTGTCAGATCCGGATTGGATCTTGGGAATGCAAGAAGAGTTAAACTAGTTCAAGAGTAATAAAGTCTGGTACCTAGTCCTTAGACCGAAAGATCAACCGGTCATAGGAACAAGATGGGTATTTAGAAATAAACTCAATGAAGACAGTTTGGTCACGAGGAACAAAGCCAGATTAGTGGCACAAGGTTACAAACAGGAAGAAGGCATTGATTTTGAAGAATCATTTGCTCCTGTAGCTAGGATTGAAGCTATTAGGATTTTTCTAGCTTTTGCTGCCTTCAAAAATTTTAAGCTTTTCCAAATGGATGTTAAAAGTGCATTTTTGAATGGTGACCTACGTGAAGAGGTATATGTTGAACAACCATCCGGTTTCAAAAATGCTGAACTACCCAACCATGTATACCGGTTAAACAAAGCTTTATACGGTCTAAAGCAAGCTCCTAGAGCCTGGTATGACACACTAACCGCATTTCTGTTAAAACATGACTTCACCATCGGTTCGGTGGATAAAACGTTATTTAAGTTTGAGAAAAAGGAACATATCCTACTTATTCAAATCTATGTAGATGATATCATCTTTGGTTCAACCGATCCTAAGCTATGTGACAAATTCTCAACCTTGATGACTAACAAATTTGAAATGAGTATGATGGGAGAATTAAGCTTCTTCCTAGGTCTTTAGGTTAAGCAACTCGAAGAAGGAACTTTCATTAGCCAACCTAATTACACTAAAGAATTATTAAAGAAATTTGGGATGGATACATGCTCCTCAGCGGCTACTCCAATGAGCTCATCGGTCAAATTGGACAAAGATGATGAGGGTCAAGCAGTAGACCTGACCGCTTACCGAGGCATCATCGGTTCTCTTCTATACCTGACAGCAAGTAGACCGGATATTCTATTTGCAGTCGGTGTGTGTGGAAGATTCCAAGCCAACCCAAAACAGTCTCACTATACAGCCGCAAAGCGAATCTTGAAATACCTAAAGGGAACACCTGACGTTGGCTTGTGGTATCCAAAGGACTCATCCTTTAACCTAACGAGTTATTCAGATGCAGACTATGCAGGTTGCAAGGTTGATAGAAAAAGCACCAGCGGAACATGCCAATTTCTAGGTGATCGGCTTGTTTCATGGCACAGCAAGAAACAAACATCAGTTGCCACATCAACCGCAGAAGCTGAATACCTGGCAGCCGGAAGCTGCTGTTCACAACTTCTTTGGATCCAACAACAACTGAAGGATTTCGGTGTCACGGCCGAAGAATCCCCAATCTTCTGTGATAACACAAGTGCCATAACAATCACCTACAACCCGGTTCTACACTCTAGAACCAAGCACATTGACATAAGGCACCACTTCATTTAGGAACATGTCATGCTGAAGCATATCCGGCTGGAATACGTATCGACAGATCAACAAGTAGCCGATATCTTCACAAAGCCTCTGCAGGAAGCTATGTTTTCTCAATTCAGACTCACACTCGGTTTGACCGATATTAGTTAGATCATCCCTAAGGATGCTTAAAAAGGGAAATCGGTTCGGACAGATAAAATCGGTAGTTCCTCCTAAATTGCCGAACTTCAAATTTCCCAAGGTATCTATGGAAGAACCGCCTGGTCTATCAGACAGAGTAAACCGACCGGTTATTTAGTGCATGCACCAAATAACCGCATCGGGACGAACAACTGATAACTGATCGGTTCGGAAATAGTCTATCTAAGATTATTTGGTCTTCGAACAAAAGTGGAATAATTACCTGTGTTTAAACTTATCTGTCCTGAAATATTACCTTTTCAAAGTAAAATGATAACACCTCAAAAGACGTGAAGATTTGATATCTTTTATGGTCCAGATCTATGACCAACATCCTAGGCTGTAGACATGCTTATTTCATGCAAAACTCTTTATCCTATGGTTAATAGACATTATTACCTGTGATACACTGGATAATAAGATCCTCTCTCCACTAGTATATAAGTTGAACAAACCTTAAACAAAACAATCACAAGTTATAACTCATCCTCTCACTAAGACAAAATGTCTCAGTTTCCAAATCTGCTCAAAGCACTGAGCATTATGAAGTCTTCAAGATGATCAAGTCACTTGAAGATACTAGTCTCCAACACTTTCTAGATGACAAGCATGTCATCTATTATGAATCGGTCCTGGAGTTCTTTTACAATGCCAGGGTTTTTCGTGGAACTCCTCACTTTGACACACATATTCAGTCAAAAGTGGGAGGAATCGTTTTCGATTTTACCGAAAACGACTTTGCAAGATGCTTTGACATACCAAAGCAAGGGCTGACCGACCTCAATGTGCCGGCTGAACTAAAAGCCGAGATCTCTTTAGCCTTTGCCCGGTCAAATCAACGAGTTGATGACCACGGTGCCAAGTCAATGTTAAAAGCTGAGTATCAGCTTCTCAACGACGTGATCGGTCGAGGCATCCTGGGAAGAGATGTGACCAACACGTATTGCACCGCTGCCTTCAATATCATGGCCGCCATAACCACCGGCACACCGGTCAACTGGTTAAGGGTGTTGTTCGACGTCCTAATCTGGATGATTGGCGTTCGAACAGTCGGTCTCGTTCCTCAACTAAGCTGTCTGCTTCTGGAGCTTGGAGTTCCAACCTGTCCGGGCGAAGGGTTGAACCAAGCCCAGGTACTCACCAAGGAAGTTACCGATTGATTTTATGAGCGATTTGAAAAGGCTTGGAAGAGGAGGAACCGCCACATCACCTCCAACGGCCACACCAACTCCAACGGATATTAAGTCACCTCTTCTTACAACCTGTCATTTTGCTGCACGCACCGGTTGTATATTTGTTCAACTCTATCATGATCACTTCGGCCTAGTTTATGTTATCTTCGGTTTCAATCGGTTACTCTTCAGTTTGTTGTTGCATCCGTCATTAATGAAAAGTAACATTTAATTAATTAAGTAACTCCCAACTACATGAATAATTACTACCCAACTAACCTGGTTACCTTTGGACTAAATCCCTACCTCGAGTTCCGCAATCGGTCAAAAGTAACCTCTTCCCAATACACTTTGGAAACATAAATATTCTCTTCTCTAATAAGACAAAACTGATCTTCAATGTTGATATTTCCCCTCCAAAACCGGATCTATATAAAGAGCCATCCCCTAATCAACTTAACACATCTCAAAAACAAAAATCCCTTGAACTCCATCTCTCTCTTAGCAAAGTTTGAATCATGCCGAGCCGAACTCTACCAAACTTCCTAAGCATTGATTTTGACTCATGCCTGGAGATCAATGATCAAGAAACAAAGGAGATGTTGTTTGAATCCCTCATTGACACCAGTCTTCGCACCTTTCTCGAAGAATCCGGCCCTATACTCCTTGAGGATGTCAAAACTTTCTTCAGAAGTGCTTGCATAAGAGGAAACTACATTGTTTCCACGGTGAGAGATCACACCTTCTGGCTGGATGAAGCCGAATTTGCTCAAATATTCAACCTGCCCACCGAAGGGTTTTCGGATTTCCCGCCCCGGGAAGGCAGCGCCGTGGAATCTTATGCTCGGCTGTTCTCCGGAACCAGGGTACCGGTGGAGAACAACGGGTCAAAGACCTGTCTTCGCTTTCACATCCAGCTTCTCTCCTTGAAATTATCAATCGCTCCTTAATCTGCCAATCCCCCAACCAGCGCTACTCCAAAAAGGTGTACAACATGATGACCTACATCATGAGTTATGCTCCCATAAATTAGTCATCGGTCATATTCAACAACCTGAAAACTATGGTGTTGACCAAAAGAGGTCTCGGCTATGCTCCTCACATCAGTCGACTCATTCTCAAGTACCGTCCAGAATTTGGACCAGGTACACCGGCATCTCTTTCAAACATTCTTGATGTGGATGAGGTGGAGGACAAGTTCTCTAGGATGGTTATTGCTTAAGTTGTATCGTCATCTCTTTTGTACTCCTTTTCTTTATATTTTCAAACCGATCCATATATCGGTTTCTATCTTGTACCTTTATTCAATGAAAATCCATTTCAGTTTTATAACCGGGTCAAAAGTTGCAAAAACTCCGATCACTCATCTAGCTAACCGGTTGATATTTCTAAACAACCTTGTCTTCATTAAAATATCCGGTCAAATTCATAAACCGCATCTTCGCGGCTAATAAATAACATTAGTTAATAGACGGTTCTCAAAAGAACCGATTGTTCAAAGGTTAAAACAATAGTCCAATCGAAATTTTTGGAGGGAAATTTCCCGCCCAAAAAACTCCCGCTCATAAATCCCGTCTTTGGTTTCCCGCTCTGAATTACCGCCCTTTTTTGTTTACCGCCTTTGATTTGCCGTCCAATTCACTTGGAGGAAAAATTCCCGCCCAAAGATGATGGGACGGTTTGCGACGGTTGAGCTTCCAAACCGCGCCTATAAAAAGAGACTTTGGCCATTTCATTTCATTCTTACGCGAAATATCTTTCTCTCTCTAGCTCTCAAACTCTCTCAAAGCGGTTTTTCTCTTGTTCTCTCGATTCAATCATCAACAATAGGTCGTGATTCCGCATTGTTCAAACATATCATCCAGGTGGACTTTGAGGAAATCAGACAAAACGGTTCGGCTCCGGCAAAGGAAGTTCTATCCCGGATTTCCGAAGCCGGTCTCGAATACTTCTTAGGTGGTCCTTTTTTTCTATACAAGGAAGCGGTTGAAGAATTCTTTAATACCGCATCTCTCTCTGGCAGTACAATAACCGCAACCGTTGGCGGCAAACAGTTCGACATAACCAAAGAGTCGGTTGCAGAAATCCTACGCCTTCCAACAGATGGGCGCAACGCTTCGATGGATCTAGATCGAAAAACATTCGAGACGGCTTGCCAAATTCTCTCGGAAACCGCGGTTCCTGTAGAGGTATCCGGAAAGAAATCAACATTGCGACCGGAATACATACCGCTGTGTGACATCTTCACCAAGTCGGTTCAGGCGAGAGGTGGAAATTTCGACAACCTCACCAAGGCAAAAATCGAGATGCTTGTCGGTCTACTAAACGGAATAAATGTTAATTAGGCAAAGGAGGTCTTCAACAATCTAAAGGACATGGTGAAACCGGATTCCACCCGGTCATGGGGATACGCCATCCCACTCGGGAGGATCATGCTCCACAACAACATCAACACCGGTCCGGGTGTTATTCTTTCTTCAAGCAAGATCATAAGGTCTCGCCAATTCTTAAAAAAGAAGAAGCCGGCCCCCGGTTCTATAGGTGGCAGGAGGAAGAAGTCTGCCGCTAAGAAACCGGCTCCGGTAAAGGGCAGGTCGGGAAGCAAGAAGGACAAACAACCGATAGAATTTACGGAACCGCCCTCTGAAACGCGAGATGATGACGATTCGGCCTCAAGCTCCGACCGAACCGCCTCACATTATACCGATGAAAATCTATCCGGCAAAGAAAAGGAACCGACTGAAGAAGAAGAACAATCGGCAAGTCTTGAAAATGCCGATACCGGTGCAGACGGTCCTAGGTAAGAAGACGTCCACAATACAAACAATATTCAGGAGGTGGCCGAGAATATAGTACGCAGAATCATGGAGGAAATCGATCTGCAAGCTCATGCGGCATCCGAAGTATATAGTGAGTGGTTCCGGATCTGGTGCGAAAATTTCTTCAAACATATGCTACCGGGCATAACCACTGGACAAAGATTCGAAAGGTTGATGGAAATAGAAGAAGACGTTATCAGCCTAACAAATACTAAGGATCATAACGAAGCCATGGACCGACACGCCATAGTAGAACCGCGTGCTCGGCTACAAAAGCTAACCGAACATATGCGAAAGCTTACAGAAAGGTATATTCCAGGAACACCGAAGTCTCAACTACAACTCTTGGTGTTGGATATCCTTGCGGTAAAGAAAGAGGAGTTCATCGACGAGGTAGCGCGGCTTGAAGCGGTGCGCGAACAGAAAGCTACAACGCAATCTCCAACTTTTGAGACCGGTGACGGTCAGAACCCAGGCGATCAGTCTCCTCTAGCGGATCCGGCTATCAACGAAACCGACGAAAGGACAGAGACTCCTTTCACCGACCCACGCGCATCTGTTCAAACCAGGGATTCAGAATCGGCCGTCACAGAAGAAAGAGTCAAGTCTCTCATTCAAGAGTTTGTCAACGACGCGGTTAAGCCCTGGAAGAAGAAAGCTAAGAGGGTCGCGGTTCAAGCATTCAAGATGGCCGAGACAACAAGGAATGATCTTGGGAAGGCAAACGAGCGGATCACAAAGGTCGAAGTCAACTACCGTGACGACAATGTTCTGTACGACGTTCATCTTAGGCGAACCGTAGCCTTGGAAGATACGACCTCAAAGTTGGTGGATGACTTGGAACGGTTTTTCAAAGGAAAACCGAGCAACGACTTACAAAGGTCGATGAGGACCTGGGGCGGTCAAGCACCGAAGCTGGTTCAATACTCAACAGAGTCATAAGCCTCGAAGAAAAGAATGCAAGCCTTGAGGAACGAAATACCAAACTTGAAGCCAACCTTAAGGCGGTCACCGAACAGGTGAATGAATTGATAAAGGCCAAGCTGGCTGCCGATAAAGCGGTTGAGAAGGCAAACGCTCAGGCGGCTAAAGAACTTCAAGATGCGCTGGACGAAGAAACGTGGAAAACGAAGGAAGCACCGCGATTGTCTGATGCGGAATTGGCCGAACGCGCACGAAATGTAGCGGACAGAAATCCGAAACTCGTAAAAATCATGGCTGCAAAACAAGCCGAAGAGGCCAACCGGTTAAAAGCTCAGCAAGACACATACCACAATTTCGAAAAGGCTCACAAGAAGTCCAAGGCGGCTCCCTCCTCTTCGGTTCCGGCAACACGAAAAATAAAAGTTCCTTCAAGAAAGGCTCAAGTCACCGAGATGCTGGACAGGATCACCGATACGATTGTTGACACTTCACTGAACCCGGCTTTGCAAACCGAGGATGACTTCGAAGAGGACCTCGAGCAGCAACCCACAAGACAACGAGTTTTCAATGCGGTTCCAGTCAGCACGGTCGCTCAACCGTTCTCTCCTCACAAGGACACCACATAAGCAAGAGGTTCTTCTTCAAGGCCGGCTCAACCGGCTAGGGGACAACCAACAGATGACCTGATGGGAGACTTCCTGCCATCCAGATTGAACTAGGGGCTTTATTTTCCATCTCTACTTATGTTTATTTCGGTTTCTACATATATAATATTTTTGCCCTTTTGCGGTTATCTTTACTTATATATATATAGTTATTTTTGGAAAACTGGCCTATATTTGCATTCCAACTGGATTTTGAATATTTTAAATAAAATAATCAAAAAGGGAGAAATTGATAAGATAAAAGATAGAATTTTTCAAAATTTTCCAAAATTTTTCGAAAAATCCTCCCAAGTCAGTTTCCAAATATCCGGCCAAATAAAACTCACAAAACCGGCCTACATTTGCAATCTTACATGATTTTGATAATTTTAAATAAAATAATCAAAAAGGGAGAAATTGTTAGATAAAATGAGACCGGTTAATAGAACTTAACACAAATAAACTTCCTATGCAGGAACAGACAAAGAACCGGACCGATCAAATCAATGAACCGGTTAAGAAGCTCCACCGGTCAAGTTATCAAACCAAACAAAAACCTGACCGAACAAGAAAAGACAAGATCGGTCAAAACCGAAGGCCGGAAACACCAGATAGTCGGTCATTAACCGACCAGAAGCCAAAGCAATAACCGGAAGCCATCCGGTTAAGACAAATAACCGACCAGCATAAGAAGATACTTTGGGTATCTGTTGAGAATGATACCAAAGGAACAGACTAAACATTTCCATATTCATACAAGTCTGAGGAAAGTCTGCAGGCTGCAGAAAACCGTCCTACAAGATCTTTCCACTTCAGGATAAATCAGAAAGGTAATCTTTCAAGTACAGACAACTGTCTAACCGACAGTTACCACATTGAGTAAAAGACAAACCTAGCCAGTTTGACCTACATACTGGAAGAACAGACCGCTAGGTCTGAAAAGTTGACCGCCAGGTCTGAATCACTGAACCTCTGCTCAACCAATCAAATTCAAGGAAATGAAATGTGACCGTTGGCACATTTCACCTATAAAAGGAGGAGCTGAAGAGGAGCAAATGCGGGACACAGTGGACAATTAATTTACACGTGATAAGAGTGTGTTCTATCTCTAGAAAGCTTAAGTGCTAAGTTGAAGTGTAATTCTACAATTTCAGTTAAAATTGTACGAGTGTTATCGAGCAGGAAATAAGTCTCGATCGGATTGTATTTGTATTCCTTAGTGAATATCCTTCTCGCGGTTTCGAGAGGAAGGGGTGACGTAGGAGTTTTATCTCCGAACATCCATAAAAACCTGCCTTGTTATTTACTTTTAGCCTGATTTACTTTATAACCTAGCTTTACTAACCTACCTACATCGCTTTGACCGACTCTACACTACCTAAACCGAATCACTAAGTTACAAAACCGACCTAGCAACTTCCAAATCTGTCTTATCCAAAAACTGGTTCTTCCTATCCCGTAAGTGTGCTGCTTCAACCTGAAACAAACCTCTTCCGCGCTTGAACCTAGTTCAAGGGTTTGTGACAGTTTGTGTAGTATTGAAACCCCGGTATTAATCATTTACCGGATTAATCACCACGTTTGAGTGAGACGCGCTGACCGGCCTAACCCCGGTCCTCCAGCCGCGACCTAGATCCTAACAAATTTCCTACTCTACTACCAGTTAATAACGTATTACCATGTTGATCCTTAATTAAGCATGCATGAGTTTGAAAATCAACGGATAGACCATTATCACATAACTGACTAATATTAATCAAGTTAAAGCACATCGTTAATGGTTAGATTACCATGGATAATCTTACCATTACCTATGGTCTTACCCTTCTTGTTATCACCAAAAGTGATCTTAGGTCCAGAACAATCTGCTATATCGGTGAGAAGCTGTCTATTTCCTGTCATATGCCTGGAACAACTGCTATCTAGATACCACACAGATTCCTCGAGACCTTCATTCACTTGTAACTACACAAAACAATATTTACAATCTTTTGGTACCCACATTCAATTGGGTTCTCGGTCAATCAGTCCCTTAGGAATCTATATTTGGGTTATTCTAATGGATTTCCCATTTTGTTTAGTAATTAGTGTATATGATTTCGGCATAGCAGACGCCTTCCTGCTAGCCACTAATCCCTTAGCTTTTGAAGAAGATTTTCTTTTAAAATCCCTTAACTTTGAGTTAGGTTTTAGATTGCCAGACATGTTGGCTGCTTCTAACTTATTTTTCAGCCAGCTAACAGTTGGCGGAACATAAGTTATTTCATTTTTCAAAACTACTTCATCATGAATTGGATCAGATTTACTGTCAGTAAAACTCCATTTGACAAAGTTTATAGGCTTAAACTTGTCATTTGCTGAGTTTGACTTTTTGCATGACTGGTTTGGGTTGTTGACATCAAATCCTAAACCGGATTTAGATCCTGCAGGTTTCAGCAGACTAATCTGATGTTTGACAGCTTCTCTAGACCTTGTCCAAGCACTAACAACATAGTTTAGCCTTTTATTTTCAGCAGAAAGTGTTTAATTTGTTCTTTGAGCATTTCATTCTCGGATGAAATCTCTACTTCTTTCTTTTCAAAAGCTTTTGTTTCAGAAGTTTTATGTGACGAGTAATTGTTGGCCTTATATTTTACTTTCATTTCATAAAATGAATCTGATAACTTCTTGTACTCAATGGGAATTTTATTGAGTGCTGTAGTTAACTCTTCGTTGGTAAATTCTGGTGTACAAACATCATTTACCTTGGATTGGTCGTCTTCCATCAAGCATGTTACAACTTCAGTCTCTATTTCAGTAGGAGAATCCTCTAAATCGCTGTCGGCACATTTGGATTTGTTTTCAACACACATGAAAACTTTCTGGTCCTTCTGATTCTTCTTGGCTTGAAAATTTCTACCATAGATCTGAGTTAGCTTCTCCCATATTTCTTTAGCAGAGAAACAATACTTGATCTTGTAGAATATGTTCATGTTGATAAATTGATACAGAATATTTTTGGCCACATTGTCTAAATTGTTGGTCATCTTATCTTCAGTAGTCCACTCACATCTTGGCTTCGAAATCTTTATGGGGCCATCAGTAATGACGCTCCACATATCACAATCAAGAGCAGTCAAGTGAGCTTGCATTCTCATCAACCAATAGTCATAGATGTCTCTTGACAAAATAGGGATCTCGTTGATGATAGACATGATTCAGGTTCTTAAAGATTGATAATAGGAAAACAGAGCTATGATACCAATTGATAGGATCGACAACAACAATAGAGACGGGGGTCTTGCTATTGATGTCGGCTTAAGAAAAACGGTTTGATATAAATCTTGTTAAGGATTTAAATCACTTTCTATTTTGCACAAACCCTTGTAAACTCTTGAACGATTTAATTGCGGAAATATTTGTTTAGGTTTGAAGCTAAAAACCAAGAATGAGAAGATGATAGCATGAAAAAACATAATAGTTTGTTTATGGATGTTCAGAGCAAACTCTCTTGCCTCACCCCTTCTTCCAACCACCGGAATGATTCACTATAACTTTCTTAGAATCAAATACAGTCGCACGATTAACTCACTGTTGAACAGAACATACTATGTTCAACTTACAGAATATAGAAGAATATCACTCAGCTAAAACAATGCTTTGATTCTAACTCTCTCTTGATAAACACACAGTAAAGCAAGAAAACCATTCTTCAATATGCAGCGATTCTATTCACCAGTAGTTTATCAGCAATTGTTTCCGGTAGCTCTTCCGTTGTCCTTGAGGATCTTTAAATAAGGAGCAGGTACCAAGGGTCGAATCTTCTATAATGACACATGACGAGCTTCCATTGGAACGCATCCATAGTACACAACAGACTTTGAGCACCAGGATAGTGGCCATACCAATCTGGTAGTGCGCCAAATATTCTTCAAGGATATTTCTACAAAAACAAGTAGTGGGAAGAATATTTTCTTACGTGGCAATAATCAATTCGTTGCAACTGGCTGTCGAACTGATCTTCACAGGTAAGTGGAGCAGGAGTAGCGTACATCTATTTGATCGTGGGTAGATGTGTGCTAGCTTCAAGCAACTTCTTTAAGCTTGGCATTAGACGTATTTCACTAAGACGACCTCGTCTAATTGAAATTAGACGCCCGCATCTAATAGTAGGATCCATTAGACCACCTAGTCTAACGGGATTAGACGACACGTCTAATTACGGTTCCCTTTAGACTAATCTGAAGGAGTTAGACTACATGTCTAACTTTCATTAGTTAGACTGCACGTCTAACTATACATCCCTTCAGACTAATCTGAAGGAGTTAGACTGCACGTCTAACTCTCATCTGTTAAACTGCACGTCTAACTACGTCTGTTAGACTGCACGTTTAACTATGTCTATTAGACTGCACGTTTAACTACGCATGTTAGACTGCACGTCTAACTATGCCTGTTAGACTACACGTCTAACTACGTCTGTTAGACTGCACGTCTAACTACGCCTGTTAGACTGCACGTCTAAATACGCCTGTTAGACTGCACGTCTAACTATGCCTGTTAGACTGCACGTCTAACTACGCCTGTTAGACTGCACGTCTAACTATGTCTATTAGACTGCACTAGGGCTGCAAATGAGTTAAGCTACTCATGAGCCAATCGCGAGCCGCTCGGTCAAAGCTCGGCTTGAGCTTGACTTTGACCGAGCTCGAGCCGGCTCGTTTAAAATTCGAGTCGAGCTCGAGCTCATATAATGTTTGCTCGATGGCTTGTCGAGCTTTTTCGAGCCTAAGTATATAATATATATATTTTTTATTAATTTAATATTAAAACTCAAATAATATATTTTTCCCTCTCTTTCTCGTCAAAGCCCATATGAAGGCCCACAATCCATAAATAAAACCTTAATTTCTAACCTAATCTTCTTCATCTAATCGTCTTTTCTTTCATTAATCTTCTTCTTCTTTCATTCTCATCTAACCTAATCTTCTTCATCTAAACGCCTTTTCTTTCATTAATCTTCTTCATCTGTCTCTTTTCTTCACCATTTATTTCTCACTCTTCACCGTTCTTTCACTCTTAATCTTTTCTTCATTCATTCTTCAACATTTTTTTTAGCTCTTAATCTCTTATTCTTTAGTCTTCACATATTTTTCACTCTTAATCTATTCATTTTTTTTTTATTTTTTTTCGTTTTCTCATCGATCTCATTCAAAAGCGGCTTAGAGGTAATTAAATTTATTTTCACATGATAATTATTGTTTTTGCTTTTTATTTAACTTTGATATTTTTTTACCTTAAGGAAATCCAGTAACAAAGAAAGGAAAAAACTATTTTATTGGTGAAGTCAATGGTAAGGTAAGTCTTGTTCATCTTTTTTCATGTATTAAAAGAAATTTACGCTTATATAAACTTAGACTTCAATTATTCAATACATTATACATAAGTCATGAATATATAGAATTGTTTCGGAAAAAAAAGTTTAATAAATTATATATAATTAAAGTATATTATATATAATATTGAAAGAGATAAAAAATGGTTAATATATTATATATAATAAAAATAATATTAAGATATAATAATTAGTTTAGTATAAAAAGAAATAAAAATGGTTAATATTTTATTTATAATAAAAGTATATTATATTTTATATTGAAAAGAGATAAAAAAAAAGTTAATATATTATATATAATAAAAATAAATATTATGGATATAATAATTAATATATTATAATATAATATATATAATATATTATATTACGGATAAAAAAATGTTAATATATTTTATATAGTAAAAGTATAATATTTAAAGAGAAAAAAAAGTTAATATATTTATTATTTACAGAGAAGACATATCAACTTGTTATCGATATCTACCACTTAAAGTAAGTTAAATTTTAGTTATTTGTTTTAACCTTTATTTTTTATATTAATTATTTTTAACATTAAACATTTCATATTATTAAATGCAGGTAGTTGTATGTGTACTATGATTGAAGAACATGAGTTAAAAAGATTAATATATTGAATGTTGAAACAATTTTTATAGTTTTGTACTTTAATTTTTGAATTTTATATTTTTGAATTTTGATTAGTAATGGTGATGTAATGTTTTGGATTATTATGTTTTAGAATTTTGAATAGTTATGATTGTTTCATATTTTAATTTTGAAATATCATTATTTAAATTATTAATATGTATGAAAGTTTGATACTTTAATTATATAAATAAATTTGGTTCGAGTTTGAGCTCGAATCGAGTTCGAGTTTGAGCTTGAAAATTAAATTTTTGTTTAAGCTTTCGAGTCGAGCCGAGCTTGTAGGTAATATAGTCGAGTCGAACTCGAGCTCAAATTTATAAGCTCGTTTGAACTCGAGTTCCAGTCGAGCTAATAAATACTTAATCGAGTCGAGCTCGAGCTTCAGCAAACTCGAGCTTGGCTCGGCTCATTTGCAGCCATAGACTGTAAGTATAACTATGTTTGTTAGAGTACATGTCTAACTACGTATCCATTAGACTACACGTTTAACTACGTCTATTAGACTGCACGTCTAACTACGTATCTGTTAGACTGCACGTCTAACTATGTCTGTTAGACTGCACGTCTAACTACGTATCCGTTATACTACAAGTCTAACTACGTATCCGTTAGACTGGACGTCTAACTACGTATCCATTAGACTGCACATCTAACTACGTATCCGTTAGACTGCACGTCTAATTATGTATCCATTAGACTACACGTTTAACTGTGTCTGTTAGACTACACGTCTAACTACGTATCTGTTAGACTGCACGTCTAACTACGTATCCGTTAGACTGCACGTCTAATTACGTATCCGTTAGACTGCACGTCTAATTACTTATCCGTTAGACTACACGTCTAACTGTGTCTGTTAGACTGCACGTCTAACTACGTTTGTTAGACTCCACGTCTAACTACGTTTGTGAGACTGCACGTCTAACTACGTATCCGTTAGACTGTACGTATAACTTAATGCATCTAATGCCCAATCAGTCTAATGAACTTCATTAAGACTTAGTCTAATATAACCTGTTTTCGATACACCTACACCAAAAACAATTAGACGGCTTAGACTGAGTTTTATATACATCAAATCATCAAAATTACAATACTGAAACTACTTTGACACTTAGTCAAAATAATTTGACCCAACATATGGTATATAATGTTGAATAAGATTTGTGTAATTTCAATTCAATTGAAATAATTTTTATAATAAAAAACTAAATTATTTTAGATTATATTAAATGACATAAATCAAATCATTCAATATTACATGAAATCACAATAAATAATTTAAATAAATTAAAAAAGAAACTCTTTGTTTTTTCAAATACGATTAAATTATTTTTTAAACCTTAATAAACTCTAATAATAAATACAAATACCCAATTTTTTTAGAATATCCCAAAAATAATTAAAAAAAACATGTCTCAAAATGATTTATATTGTGTTGAGATGAGTTACTTATTAAAAAGAAATCTATCTAACATAAAAAAAAATGTTGTGTATAATATTAGAATAAGGTTTGTCATAATTTTGATTCTATTAAAATGACTTTTTTATTACAAAATCATTCTAATTTTAGATTAAAATAAATAAAAATAATAATAAAATTTGACATAAAATTACATGAAATATCTTAAAATAAAGTAAGAAAACTAACCATAATTTTGTATACGATAGTAGTATTTTTTAAACCCCAAAATCACTATAATTAAAAATAAAAGTACTCGATTTTCTTACTATTTTATAAAATATAAAAGGTTTTCATAAAATAATCATAATCAGTTGTGAAACATTTTACGTATTAATAACAAATCTAATATAAAATAATACAATATGGTATATAATGTTCGAATAAGATTTGCGTATTTTCGATTTAGTTGAAATTATTTTTATATTATGAAACCAATATTATTTTTGATTAAATTAAATAACATAAATAAAAATAATTGAACTTGACATAAAATCACAAAAAATAAATTAAATATATTTAAAAAGCTCATCATAAATTCAAATACGATTATATTATTTTTTATTCCCAAATAAACTTTAATAATAAATACAAGTACTCGATTTTCATAGAATATCTCCAAAATGAAAGAAAAAACATGTCTCAAAATGATTTATATTGTGTTGAGATGAGTTTACTTATTAAAAACATATTTATCTAACATAAAATAATAAATTATTGTGTATAAAATTAGAATAAGGTTTCTCATAATTTTGATTCGATTAAAATGACTTTTGTATTACAAAATCATTCTTATTTTGGATTAAAATAAATAAAAATAATAATGCAATTTGACATAAAATTACATGAAAAATCTAAAAATGTATTAAGAAAACAAGCCGTAATTTTGTATACGATATAATAATTAAAAATTAAAGTACTCGATTTTATTATTATATTCCAAAATGAAAAAGATTGTCATAAAAAGAATGATAATAAGTTGAGAGAAACATTTTACGTATTAATAACAAATCTCACATAAAATAATACAATATGGTTTATAATATTCGAATAAGATTTGCGTAATTTTGATTCAATTGAAATAATTTTTATAATATGAAATCAATATTATTTTATATTAAATTAAATAACATAAATCAAAATCATTCAACTTGAGATGAAATCACAAGAAATAATTTAAATATATTTAAAAAATCTCATTGTAAATTCAAATATGATTATATTATTTTTTTATTCCCAAATAAACTCTAATAATAAATACAAGTATTCGATTTTCTTAGAATATCCCAAAATAAAAGAAATATATGTCTCAAAATGATTTATATTGGGTTGATATGAGTTTACTTATTAAAAACAAATTTATCTAACATAAAATAATAAATTATTGTATATAAAATTAGAATAAGATTTTCCATAATTTTGATTCGATTAAAAATCATTCTTATTTTGGATTAAAATAAATAAAAATAATAATTCAGTTTGACATAAAATTACATGAAATATATTAAAATATATTAAAAAAATAATAGTAATTTCGAATACGATAGGATTATTTTTTAAACCCTAAAATCACTATATTATAAATTAAAGTACTCGATTTTATTATTATATTCCAAAATAAAAAAGATTATCATAAAAAGAATCATAATAAGTTGAGAGAAACATTTTACGTATTAATAACAAATATAACATAAAATAATACAATATGGTTTATAATATTCGAATAAGATTTGCGTAATTTTGATTCAATTGAAATAATTTTTATAATATGAAATCAATATTATTTTATATTAAATTAAATAACATAAATCAAAATCATTCAACTTGAGATGAAATCACAAGAAATAATTTAAATATATTTAAAAAAACTCATTGTAAATTTAAATATGATTATATTATTTTTAATTCCCAAATAAACTCTAATCATAAATACAAGTACTCGATTTTCTTAGAATATCCCCAAAATGAAAGAAATATATGTCTCAAAATGATTTATATTGGGTTGAAATGAGTTTACTTATTAAAAACAAATTTATCTAACATAAAATAATAAATTATTGTATATAAAATTAGAATAAGGTTTTTCATAATTTTGATTCGATTAAGATCCAATGCTTTTGCAAGACCCTTGTGTTTAATGATTACCTTGCCTTCTTTAGGCAAAAGATAATAACTCTTTGATGCTAAGAATAAGATGACTTTTGTATTACAAAATGATTCTTATTTTGGATTAAAATAAATAAAAATAATAATTCAATTTGATATAAAATTACATGAAATATCTTAAAATATATTAAAAAAATAATAGTAATTTCGAATACGATAGGATTATTTTTTAAACCCTAAAATCACTATATTATAAATTAAAGTACTCAATTTTATTATTATATTCCAAAATGAAAAAGATTATCATAAAAAGAATCATAATAAGTTGAGAGAAACATTTTACGTATTAATAACAAATATAACATAAAATAATACAATATGGTTTATAATATTCGAATAAGATTTGCGTAATTTTGATTCAATTGAAATAATTTTTAAAATATGAAATCAATATTATTTTATATTAAATTAAAGAACATAAATCAAAATCATTCAACTTGAGATGAAATCACAAGAAATAATTTAAATATATTTAAAAAACTCATTGTAAATTCAAATATGATTATATTAGTTTTTATTCCCTAATAAACTCTAATAATAAATAGAAGTACTCGATTTTCTTAGAATATCCCCAAAATGAAAGAAATATATGTCTCAAAATGATTTATATTGGGTTGATATGAGTTTACTTATTAAAAACAAATTTATCTAACATAAAATAATAATTTATTGTATATAAAATTAGAATAAGGTTTTCTATAATTTTGATTCGATTAAGATGACTTTGTATTACAAAATCATTCTTATTTTGGATTAAAATAAATAAAAATAATAATTCAATTTGACATAAAATTACATGAAATATCTTAAAATATATTAAAAAAATAATAGTAATTTCCAATACAATAGGATTATTTTTTAAACCCAAAAATCACTATATTATAAATTAAAATACTCGATTTTATTATTATATTCCAAAATGAAAAAGATTGTCATAAAAAGAATCATAATAAGTTGAGAGAAACATTTTACGTATTAATAACAAATCTAACATAAAATAATACAATATGGTTTATAATATTCGAATAAGATTTGCGTAATTTTGATTCAATTGAAATAATTTTTATAATATGAAATCAATATTATTTTATATTAAATTAAATAACATAAATCAAAATCATTCAACTTGAGATGAAATCACAAGAAATAATTTAAATATATTTAAAAAAACTCATTGTAAATTTAAATATGATTATATTATTTTTAATTCCCAAATAAACTCTAATCATAAATACAAGTACTCGATTTTCTTAGAATATCCCCAAAATGAAAGAAATATATGTCTCAAAATGATTTATATTGGGTTGAAATGAGTTTACTTATTAAAAACAAATTTATCTAACATAAAATAATAAATTATTGTATATAAAATTAGAATAAGGTTTTTCATAATTTTGATTCGATTAAGATCCAATGCTTTTGCAAGACCCTTGTGTTTAATGATTACCTTGCCTTCTTTAGGCAAAAGATAATAACTCTTTGCTGCTAAGAATAAGATGACTTTTGTATTACAAAATCATTCTTATTTTGGATTAAAATAAATAAAAATAATAATTCAATTTGACATAAAATTACATGAAATATCTTAAAATATATTAAAAAAATAATAGTAATTTCGAATACGATAGGATTATTTTTTAAACCCTAAAATCACTATATTATAAATTAAAGTACTCGATTTTATTATTATATTCCAAAATGAAAAAGATTATCATAAAAAGAATCATAATAAGTTGAGAGAAACATTTTACGTATTAATAACAAATATAACATAAAATAATACAATATGGTTTATAATATTCGAATAAGATTTGCGTAATTTTGATTCAATTGAAATAATTTTTATAATATGAAATCAATATTATTTTATATTAAATTAAATAACATAAATCAAAATCATTCAACTTGAGATGAAATCACAAGAAATAATTTAAATATATTTAAAAAACTCATTGTAAATTCAAATATGATTATATTAGTTTTTATTCCCAAATAAACTCTAATAATAAATAGAAGTACTCGATTTTCTTAGAATATCCCCAAAATGAAAGAAATATATGTCTCAAAATGATTTATATTGGGTTGATATGAGTTTACTTATTAAAAACAAATTTATCTAACATAAAATAATAAATTATTGTATATAAAATTAGAATAAGGTTTTCTATAATTTTGATTCGATTAAGATGACTTTTGTATTACAAAATCATTCTTATTTTGGATTAAAATAAATAAAAATAATAATTCAATTTGACATAAAATTACATGAAATATCTTAAAATATATTAAAAAAATAATAGTAATTTCGAATACGATAGGATTATTTTTTAAACCCAAAAATCACTATATTATAAATTAAAGTACTCGATTTTATTATTATATTCCAAAATGAAAAAGATTATCATAAAAAGAATCATAATAAGTTGAGAGAAACATTTTACGTATTAATAACAAATATAACATAAAATAATACAATATGGTTTATAATATTCGAATAAGATTTGCGTAATTTTGATTCAATTGAAATAATTTTTATAATATGAAATCAATATTATTTTATATTAAATTAAATAACATAAATCAAAATCATTCAACTTGAGATGAAATCACAAGAAATAATTTAAATATATTTAAAAAACTCATTGTAAATTCAAATATGATTATATTATTTTTTATTCCCAAATAAACTCTAATAATAAATACAAGTACTCGATTTTCTTAGAATATCCCCAAAATGAAAGAAATATATGTCTCAAAATGATTTATATTGGGTTGATATGAGTTTACTTATTAAAAACAAATTTATCTAACATAAAATAATAAATTATTGTATATAAAATTAGAATAAGGTTTTCTATAATTTTGATTCGATTAAGATGACTTTTGTATTACAAAATCATTCTTATTTTGGATTAAAATAAATAAAAATAATAATTCAATTTGACATAAAATTACATGAAATATCTTAAAATATATTAAAAAAATAATAGTAATTTCGAATACAATAGGATTATTTTTTAAACCCAAAAATCACTATATTATAAATTAAAATACTCGATTTTATTATTATATTCCAAAATGAAAAAGATTGTCATAAAAAGAATCATAATAAGTTAAGAGAAACATTTTACGTATTAATAACAAATCTAACATAAAATAATACAATATGGTTTATAATATTCGAATAAGATTTGCGTAATTTTGATTCAATTGAAATAATTTTTATAATATGAAATCAATATTATTTTATATTAAATTAAATAACATAAATCAAAATCATTCAACTTGAGATGAAATCACAAGAAATAATTTAAATATATTTAAAAAAACTCATTGTAAATTTAAATATGATTATATTATTTTTAATTCCCAAATAAACTCTAATCATAAATACAAGTACTCGATTTTTTAGAATATCCCCAAAATGAAAGAAATATATGTCTCAAAATGATTTATATTGGGTTGAAATGAGTTTACTTATTAAAAACAAATTTATCTAACATAAAATAATAAATTATTGTATATAAAATTAGAATAAGGTTTTTCATAATTTTGATTCGATTAAGATCCAATGCTTTTGCAAGACCCTTGTGTTTAATGATTACCTTGCCTTCTTTAGGCAAAAGATAATAACTCTTTGCTGCTAAGAATAAGATGACTTTTGTATTACAAAATCATTCTTATTTTGGATTAAAATAAATAAAAATAATAATTCAATTTGACATAACATTACATGAAATATCTTAAAATATATTAAAAAAATAATAGTAATTTCGAATACGATAGGATTATTTTTTAAACCCTAAAATCACTATATTATAAATTAAAGTACTCGATTTTATTATTATATTCCAAAATGAAAAAGATTATCATAAAAAGAATCATAATAAGTTGAGAGAAACATTTTACGTATTAATAACAAATATAACATAAAATAATACAATATGGTTTATAATATTCGAATAAGATTTGCGTAATTTTGATTCAATTGAAATAATTTTTAAAATATGAAATCAATATTATTTTATATTAAATTAAATAACATAAATCAAAATCATTCAACTTGAGATGAAATCACAAGAAATAATTTAAATATATTTAAAAAACTCATTGTAAATTCAAATATGATTATATTAGTTTTTATTCCCTAATAAACTCTAATAATAAATAGAAGTACTCGATTTTCTTAGAATATCCCCAAAATGAAAGAAATATATGTCTCAAAATGATTTATATTGGGTTGATATGAGTTTACTTATTAAAAACAAATTTATCTAACATAAAATAATAAATTATTGTATATAAAATTAGAATAAGGTTTTCTATAATTTTGATTCGATTAAGATGACTTTTGTATTACAAAATCATTCTTATTTTGGATTAAAATAAATAAAAATAATAATTCAATTTGACATAAAATTACATGAAATATATTAAAATATATTAAAAAAATAATAGTAATTTCGAATACGATAGGATTATTTTTTAAACCCAAAAATCACTATATTATAAATTAAAATACTCGATTTTATTATTATATTCCAAAATGAAAAAGATTGTCATAAAAAGAATCATAATAAGTTGAGAGAAACATTTTACGTATTAATAACAAATCTAACATAAAATAATACTATATGGTTTATAATATTCGAATAAGATTTGCGTAATTTTGATTCAATTGAAATAATTTTTATAATATGAAATCAATATTATTTTTTATTAAATTAAATAACATAAATCAAAATCATTCAACTTGAGATGAAATCACAAGAAATAATTTAAATATATTTTAAAAAAACTCATTGTAAATTTAAATATGATTATATTATTTTTAATTCCCAAATAAACTCTAATAATAAATACAAGTACTCGATTTTCTTAGAATATCCCCAAAATGAAAGAAATATATGTCTCAAAATGATTTATATTGGGTTGATATGAGTTTACTTATTAAAAACAAATTTATCTAACATAAAATAATAAATTATTGTATATAAAATTAGAATAAGGTTTTCTATAATTTTGATTCGATTAAGATGACTTTTGTATTACAAAATCATTCTTATTTTGGATTAAAATAAATAAAAATAATAATTCAATTTGACATAAAATTACATGAAATATCTTAAAATATATTAAAAAAATAATAGTAATTTCGAATACAATAGGATTATTTTTTAAACCCAAAAATCACTATATTATAAATTAAAATACTCGATTTTATTATTATATTCCAAAATGAAAAGGATTGTCATAAAAAGAATCATAATAAGTTAAGAGAAACATTTTACGTATTAATAACAAATATAACATAAAATAATACAATATGGTTTATAATATTCGAATAAGATTTGCGTAATTTTGATTCAATTGAAATAATTTTTATAATATGAAATCAATATTATTTTATATTAAATTAAATAACATAAATCAAAATCATTCAACTTGAGATGAAATCACAAGAAATAATTTAAATATATTTAAAAAACTCATTGTAAATTCAA
>NC_061868.1:22272654-22279499 GCF_907164915.1 Impatiens glandulifera
AACTCCACTAAGTTAGACTGCACGTCTAATTCCAGTTCTACCTCAGATTTGTCTGAAGGAGTTAGACGCACGTCTAACTTTCACATTCCTTTAGACTGCACGTCTAACTCCCTTAAGTTAGACTGCACGTCTAATTCCGCATAAATTAGACTACCCGTCTAATTACAAATATATTATACTACACGTGTAACTCCGATGAGTTAGACTGTATGTCTAATTCTGAATATCAATTAAACTACCCGTCTAATTGCAAACATATTAGACTTACGTCTAATTCCGTGTATTCATTAGACTACGTCTAATTCTTTACATTTATTAGACTACGCTTTAATTACAAACATATTAGACTTGCGTCTAATTCCGTGCATTCATTAGACTACCACCGTCTAACTCCAATGAGTTAGATTGTACGTTAATTCTATGCATTAGACTTACGTATAATTCCGTGTATCTATTAGACTTACGTCTACTTACACGTCTAATAGACTACAACGTCTAACTCCGATGAGTTAGACTGTAAGTCTAATTTTAGCAATAAAACAGCCAAAATTCGTCTAATGACCCTCATTAGATCCAAGTCTTATGAAATACTGTTTCAATACACCTGTATCAAAACTCATAAGTTATTTCATCATCAAAATCTCAGTGGTTAAATATTTCAACACTTAGTCAAAATAATTTGACCCAACATTTCCCCATTTTTGATGAAAAAATTGCAAACCTTCATACATATATCAAAACATGCATTCATCATGTAAATAAACAAAGCTGTTTTGCATGCCAAGTAAATCATTCAAAATATCCAGTTAATCACATATGAGTGTTTTCAGAAGAACACACAAAACATTGTTCAATAAACCAAATAAGTTTACCAAAATATATAAGAACATTCAAAATAATTTCCAAAAAGACACTTAATCTCTATTCTTTTTCTTCTTCTTCCTAGTCATAACTTCTGGAAAGGATAGACATCAACCTAAGAGATCTCTAAGACTGCGGTCAGAGGGGAGTTGGAGTCTTCTCTTTTCCTTTTCTTTGACTTAAGCGTCTCCACCCTTTGAATATAGTCTACCACTTTCTGGAAGTTCAGAATCTTAGAAGGAAGGGGAAAGCTCTTACCGGGTTCATTCAGAAGGAAGCAAAGGAGAGAGCTGAGAGGACCGTCAAATCCAAAGATTTTCTTCCTAGCGACAACCATTCTGACAAAATATCCGAAGAGGAAGATTGTCCAATTGACAGGAACACTCTGGTCATGGCCACTATTATCTGAAAAACCTTCATACAATACTTGTAAGAAGTTTCTTTAAACAGAAGGAATTTTGATATGATATCGCTTAAGAGAGCATATTCAACCTTCAAGAGGTTTTTCTCTCCATGAATGTCTACTAGAGGGGAATCTGAAAAGACTTTCATCATCGTAATCATTAGATTGGGAGAGTGGGAGAAATCATCAATACCTTCTTTTGGAAGATGGAAAAGCACCAAAAGATCTTCTGAGATACAGACCCATTACTCTGCTCCATAATAACTTTTTCCTGATAGAATCCGGGAGTTTCGAAAAATTCGTTAACTAACTGTTCGGATAGGTTTCATGAGGGGTGAGGTTCGTGATAGGTTTTGATGAGGGGTGAGGAATCTTCTCAGCCTAGAAGCTTTTAACGATTCGAACATCCTATGCATTCCCGGAGATTGTAAGTGGATACGGATAGAAAGTCCACTTGAATCGATTTTGGACGGAAATGCAACTTATGATTTGATGAACAAGGATTAGAACGATTCGAATTCTAAGAGAGAGAGATTGATTTCAAGGGTCGTCTATCTTTTAGATTGAGTGATCCTATTAATATCAGGGTGTTTAATCATGTAGAAGAGAACTAATGATTATTCCTGCCGTCGAGAACTTCAAAAGACAGTTCCCAATAAACACATCATTTAATGTTATCATGAAACAGAACGTTTAATACTAAGTGTACAGAAAAAGTTGTCAGAAATATTAGTCATTCCTTGCATATTAAGAGACACGTGTCTTCAATTCTTTGAGGAATGAATGATTTATTTTTCGGCGAAAAAATGAACTAGAGCAGAAATAATTAAAAGACAGCTGTCCAAATAGCCAGAACATGAAGAGTCTAAATACATAAGTAGTTAGACGTTTATTTTCCTTTTCACATTTTCAACTTCTTTTTGAAAATCAGTCAATTAGACATGTACGTCTAATTATGCAATAACATCACGTGAGACACGCGTGTCTGGTTAGACGTGAGCATCCTCTTGCTCATGACGTAAAAATGTCTAATCGTCTATTAGACGTATCCGTCTATTAGACGTATCCGTCTAACCATGCAAGTTAAAATAACCAAGACGATGATATCAGATGAAGATGAAACTGCTAAAGTATACGAGTGTCTAAGTAACTGTGTCTCTCAAAACTCTAAATCCTTAGGACAAATTAAGACCTCCGTCTTTCATATCTGTTCAGTTGAGTTTTGAATAATAAGTTCCCCCTTAATTTATGCACATAATTACGTCAATCAAGATCAACAAGACCTAGCATGTTTCTAAAGTGAGTAAACTTAGCTTCCGGTAGATGTTTTGTGAAAATGTCCGCAGTTTGTTGATTTGTAGGAACATGTTCAAGACGAATTTGCTTCTGATTGACGTGTTCTCGGATGAAATGATGCCTGATTTCAATATGCTTTATCCGAGAATACAGAACTGGATTATAGGAGATTGCGATAGCACTTGTGTTGTCGCAGAAAATTGGAGATTCATCAGCCTCAATCCCATAGTCTCTAAGCTTTTGTTGAATCCACAGAACTTGAGAGCAACAACTTCCAGCTGCCAGATACTCTGCTTCAGCTGTAGACGTGGCGACCGATGTCTACTTCTTGCTGAACCAGGTAATTAGACGATCTCCAAGGAACTGGCAAGTTCCACTTGTGCTTTTTCTATCAATTTTTCATCCTGCATAATCTGCATCTGAGAAACTAATTAAATTGAAACTGGAATCCTTCGGATACCACAGTCCCACATTTTGAGTTCCCTTTAAGTATTTAAGAATACGTTTAGTAGTAGTAAAATGAAAGAGTTTAGGATGAGCCTGAAATCTGCCACAAACACCAACAGCAAATTGAATGTCTGGCCTGCTAGTAGTTACATACATAAAGAACCAATGAGTCCTCTATATGCTGTTACATCGACACTTTGGCCACCTTCATCTTTATCCAATTTAACTGAAAAACTCATTGGAGTGGCTGCCGTAGAACAGTTCTCCAAACCAAACTTCTTTAGCGATTCTTTGGTGTATTTGGCTTGGTTGATAAGAGTTCCGTTTTCTAGCTGACGGATTTAAAGCCCAAGGAAGAATGTAAGTTCTCCCATCATGCTCATTTTAAACCTGTCCTACATCAGCTTGGCAAATTTCTCACATAATTTGGGGTTAGTTGAGCCAAAAATAATGTCATCAACATATTTGAACAAATAGTATATGAGAATCTTTAGTAAATCTAAATAGGGTTTTATCCACTGTTCCAACAACAAAATCATGATCAAACAAGAAGTTGGTTAAAGTGTCATACCAAGCTCTAAGAGCTTGTTTTACACCATACAATGTTTTGTTAAGCCTATAAACATGATTTGGCAAAACATGATCTACAAAACTAGGGGGTTGCTCAACATATACTTCTTCACTTAATTTTCCATTTAGGAATGCACTTTTTACATCCATTTGAAAGACTTTAAAATTCGTAAATGATGCATATACTAGCAAGATTATGATTGCCTCTAGTCTTGCAACTGGTGCAAAAGACTCCTCAAAATCAATACCTTCCTCTTGTCTGTATCCTTGAGCAACTAAACGAGCTTTGTTTCTAATGACTAAGACATCTTCACTAAGCTTGTTTCTAAAGACCCATCTTGTTCCTATAACTGACTTGTCAATTGGTCTAGGAGTAAGATACCATACTTTATTTTTAGCAAATTGGTTTAACTCCTCCTGCATAGCATTGATCCAATCCGAATCTACTAAAGCTTCACAAATTTTCTTAGTTCAATTTGAGAAATAAATGTAGAATTGGCCATTTCATCCATCAGTTGACGTCTTGTCCTTCGAGGAGAAAAAGGGTTACCGATTATCAGTTCTGGTAGATGATTTCTATTCCATCTGAAGTTGGATCCAAGGGAATTGGTCATCTGAACAGGAGTTTGCACGTCTGGTTGAATTTCAACCGGATCAGATATAGCCATTCGCTTATCCAAAGTTTCTTCTTCTTCACTTATAGACTCAAACTAGTCGCTTTTAGTCTGTCAGCAAGATCAATGGATTCATTAGATTTGCTCTCAACAGGATCATCAAATACTACATGGATGGATTCTTCAACAGTCTGTGTTCTTTTGTTGTAAACTCTGTAAGCCTTGGTACTGATGAGTATCCCAACATGAATCCCTCATCTACTTTAGCATCAAAAGCGGTCAAAAAAACATTTCCATTGTTATGGATAAAACATTTACACCCAAATATCTTAAAATAAGAAACTGTGGGAATTCCCAAATATAGCTCATAGGTGTTTTATCAAAACGTTTGTTGATTATGACCGGTTTTGTGTATAGCAAGCAGTGCTAATGGCTTCCGCCCAGAAACTCTGAGGATATCTGATTCAGCAAGTATAGATCTCGCTGCTTCCTTCAGAGTTCTCACTCTTCTCTCAGCAATGCCGTTTTGCTGTGGAGTTCTTGCACTAGAAAACTCGTGCCTAATTCCAGTCTCCTCGAGATAAGATGATAGGTATCTGTTAGTGAATTCAATTCCATGATCACTTCTGATGCATGTGATATTTAAAGATTTCTGATTCTGAATCCCTTTAAATATCCTAATCAAGTTTTCAGCAGTTTTCTCTTTGATGATAAAAATGCTACCCATGTAAATCGAGAAAAATCATGAATAACAATTAAGGAAAATCTCATTCCTCCAATACTTTTTACAGGAATTAGACTAAAAAGATCCATATGTAAAATTTCTAGGATACGACTTGATTATGATTTCCCTTTGCTTTTGAACGATGATCTGCCATGTTTGCCTAACTGACCAGCAGTGCATATCTTGTCCTTTGAAAACTGAAGTTTGGGCAAACCAATAACTAAATGTTTGAACAAATGTTGTTGATAGTTTTAAAATTTAAATGGTTCAAACGTTTATGTCATAGCCATTTCTGGTCATTATTGGAAATCATGCACATAGGGTCAGAAGTCTCTTTTTGCCAATTCATTTTATATTAATTTCCTATTCTACTTCTAGTTAACAAAATGTTTCCATCTTGGTCTTGAACTAAACATGCATGAGTTTGAAAATCTACTGACAAACCGTTGTCAAATAATTGACTGATGCTGATTAAGTTATAACACAGATTGTCAACAAATAATACGTCGTTAATAGTTAGGTTACCATGGATAATCTTACCCTTACTCATTGTCTTACCCTTCTTGTTATCACTAAATGTGATCTTAGGTCCAGAGCAATCTGATATATCAGTGAGAAGCCGTCTGTTTCCTGTCATATGCCTGGAACATCCGCTATAAAGACCATACAGATTCCTCCAGTCCTTCGTTTATTTGTACCTACATAAATAAATATTTACAATCTTTTGGTACCCACCTTCAATTGGGTCCTCGGTCAATCAGTCCCTTAGGAATCTATATTTGAGTTATTCTGATGGATTTCCCATTTTGAGTTGTGATTAATGCATAAGATTTTGACTTAGCAAATGACTTCCTACTAGCCACTAATCCTTTAACTTTTGAAGAGGATTTTCTTTTAAAACTCCTTGACTTAAAGTCAGGTTTTGAATTACCAGACTTATTAGCCTTTTCTAACTTATTCTTAAGCCAGCTAACATTTGGTGGGACATAAACTATTTTTTTTGAAAGCAACTTCTTCATGAATAGGATCAGATTCAATGTCCGTCATACTTCCTTTGACAAAACTTATTGGTTTAAGTTTGTCATTTGGTTTGACTTTTTGCATGATAGATTAGCGTCATTGCTGTCATATCCTAATCCGGATTTAGATCTAGCAGGTTTCAACATGCTGATCTAATATTGATAGCATCTCCTGATCTTGTCCATGCACTGACAATATAGTTTAATCTCTTGTTTTCAGATGAAAGAGTTTGAATCTGTTCTTGAGCATCTCATTTTCAGATAAGATCTCTGTTAAGTTTTCATCAAAAACGTTTGGTTCAGATTCTTAGTTTGAAGATAAAACAATTGATTCATATTTAGCTTTCATTTCATAAAAAGAGTCAGCTAACTTCTTGTACTCAATAACCATTTCATTGAGTGCATTAGTTAACTCCTCGTTGGGAATTCTGGTGCAGAGATATCATTACCTTAGATTGGTCATCTGCTATCAGACATGTGACAACTTCATTCTCTTTTTGGCAGGAGGCTCCTTCGAATCATGTCAGCCCAACTGGTTTGTTTTTGCTGCAAATGAACGCTTTCTGTTCTTCTTTGCTTAAGAGTTTGCACCGTAGATCTGATTAAGCTTCTCCCATATCTCTTTTGTAGTGGAAGACTTTATTTCACATAACATATTCATGTCAGTGACTGGTACAGAAATTCTTAGCAACATTAACAGGTGTGTTGGTACTCTTATCTTCAGTTGTCCACTCACTTCTTGGCTTTGAATCTTTATGGGGCCATCAGAATAACGCTCCACATATCATAGTCAATAGCAGCCAAGTGAGTGCATTCTTATCATCCAACATTCGTAGTTTTCCCTTGATAGAAGAGGAATTTCATGATGATAGACTGCTTCGGGTTCTTGATGCTGAGAATAGAAACAAGGC